>NC_056670.1:19765736-19925736 GCF_018350195.1 Panthera tigris | reverse complement strand
GCAGCTACCATCCTGTGACCACATATTACAAAGCACAAAGAAAACAGTACATTACAGAGAGAATGAAAGTACCTAGGTCCCTGGCCTTGGACATCTCACATCAGTGGAACCAGCTCTGGGCTGCTGACCTCCAGATCTCTTGTGATGAGGAAAAAGTAACCTCTGCCTTTGGAAACTACTGCTAACTGGGATTTCTGTTCTTTGCAGCTAAATGAGTGGAAGTCCATGATAAAGTAAATGCTGTCTACTCATAGGAATAAGACAATGCCTACTGCTGTTTTTGAAAATGTCTCCTAATGTACAGAACAGGTGTGCTCTTGAAAATGATCAAAACTTATTCTACAATCAACAGTGCCCATAAAATATTTAAGGGAGGATTTGTCAGAGGGAGAGACATGAGAGACAGAGGTCTAGCAGCCAAACAGGATACGGATGTTAGAGACAACCTGTTCCCTTATCACCCCTTGTTGAGGTCTGGTTCAACTACTGCCAGTCCTGGGTCTGGGGGCATTCCACATGGGATTGGCCTTGGATGGACAGGAAGACAGTCAAGGAAGGTCTGAATCCTGCACTGTTATAGAATCAGGCCCATCCTATCTATTGAGATCTTCTGCAAGTAGATATTCAAACTCTGTCCCTGGGAACTTCTGATATCAGAAAATTGCATGCCAATACACTGTAAATGCCAAGAATATAATGCTGATGACAAAAACTTAGGTTTATATGTTTTACTCAACAACTCCATAATAGCCCAGATGCCTCACGTAAGTTCTTTCAGACTTTTTTGTGCAATTGAGAAATGCCTTAGATTCAGAAATATATACCAAATTGCTTTTTGTTTTTACCATTTTCCCTTCTTACTTGAAGAGGTATAAAATAAAAAATGCACACAAATTCAATTCTATGTCTAAAAATAAGAAAAATTGAAAAAGTTCAATTGTTCATGCTAAATCATCATGAAGTATACTGCAGAGAAAGTTAAAATAGCAAATGTGGCTTGTTTCCATTTTAACACTTTCTTTTTACTTGGTTTTCTCAAAAAAATAAATGCACCCTGTAGGCATTTTACATGTATAGTCTTAATTCCAAATGAATTAGATCACCTAAAATCATACAGCCTGTGGATTTTTGGTTCCAAACCTGCATGTGAATGAATAAATGCTGCAGGCACTTTAAAAAGTGAATCTCAGTTGCCTCCTAGAAACAAAATTTGAAATATTCATAATTCAATAAAGGAAAATTAAAATACAAGAATATGCATTCTGACTAGGGGTAAATCCCGGTTATATTTTGGGCTATATTATTTCCTGGGCCTTGAATTATTCTTCTCTAGCACTACTGATCTGCTTGCTTTAATAATCAAATATTTTGTATCTTAACTGATAAGTACTGCATCTCAGACACACAGAGAGAAAAAGATGAAATTATTCCTACTAGACATGTTACTTCATAAATATAAAACATAGCCCAGGTATTATGAATGAAAGAGTTAAATTTTAAGGAAATCTATGGTTGACATAGTTTTTATAGCTATATTTTCATTACAAATATTACCAATAACATCACAAAACTGACAGCACATTAGGCTGACACCAGTCAAAAATCACCACAGTGGAGACATTAAGAAATGGTTGTGATCAATGTTTTAGCAAGTGTACCATATATGTCAGAATCACTTTACTAATACAGAAATAAGAAAGGAGACTTCAGGTAAGTTATAGGAATGAGTGATAAAAAAAAATAACAGAGAACAAAAACCAATCTTAATCATTTGGAGTCTGTGGCTCTTCCTGGTTTTCCTGAATTAAGAATGGTTTCTGGAAACTCACAGCCTGTACATTTCATTGCTACTAATTTGGGTATGTGCATCTTCCATTTCAAACCTCTTCAATGGGCCCTATGATTAACAGTCTATTCTCTAGGGTTGTGTTTCATTTTCATAAAGTCTTAACATTTCTTTGGGTGGGGGAGAGAGAAAGAAAAAGGAAAAAAAAAACTGGGGAAGCAAAAGACTTTTCCAAAGGAAGAACATAAACATGAAATAGGAATCACAGGTTTTTTGTGTTCAATGAGAATCCTTCATGTAAGAAAATATCTGTGGCTTCAAAACAGTAAAGACTGATTCCAACTAAAAGGGATGTGCCTTTTGGATTTCTAGCACTTAGGTTTTAACAAAACTTTTCACTTGCAAGTGATAATAGGTGGATGGTAATGGTAGTTATGATCTAGCTGTTTAGCTTCAAATATCTTTTACTCAATCCAGTTTATCGGCAGAAGCATAATATCCAGCATGTAGAATTTTTCACCTATTGTATTTCATTGGTTGCAAGATGCACATTTCAACACCAATGAAAGAGTGATGGATCTTAAAATTGACAGCTACCATAGCTCTTAGTCCACTGGCAGTCCTGACAGTTCCACTGTCTGTGCATAAACAAGGACACAAATATTTTCACATTTCTTGTGTCAAAACATATCTAAAAGAGCTCTTATAAAATAATTCCAAATGATGATAAAGCATTGTGTCATAGTTTAAATGGCAGCATTTTTTTCTTTCTTGGTGCTATATGTTTCTAACATTCAATGGCATTATAGATTAAATGAAATAGGGCATAAACATAATCCAGATACCTAATACTTGTCCATGACTGGTGTTTCAAGTTGCCTAACAAGTATTAAAGCTTTCCCACTAGCCATCATGGCCCCACACCACAGAATCCCAAATAAACTTAACTAGGCTTTTCTCTCACTAGCTACTATTCTTGCTGTCCTGCTGCTAGAAAGTGTTCGTGATGGCCTCAATATTTGTTCCATCTACTTGCATTCAGTATTTTTTCACGCTCTCTCTTGCTAGGACCCACTACCCTAACGCTGTTCTAGATTTTGAACTCTTAATTATCTTCAAAGTCCAAACCAAGTACCAACTTATCTAAACAACCATTTCTGATCTCTGCATCTGAATTTGTTCTCATCCCCCACCCTGTGAAACACTCCAAATACCATCTGGATGATCCATATTTGAGAATTACAAACTGAAGATATGATGTTGGAATTCAGCTGGTGAATACAGGTTTTGTTGGTTGATATTATGTTTTTGTTTTATTTTTAACTTGAGCAACATGTTTTAAAAGCTCACAAAAATCCAAAATCTTAGTACTGGGTGCCTGGCTCCCTAGACATTTGATTTTACAATCCCTGCCTTATCCAACAAAAGGTATGGAAGTCTCTTAGTGGAAGAAATTCTATCTTACATATTATCCTAGACCCATAGAAGGTAATTATGAGCAGAAGAGGAAATGCATATTTACTTTAAATATTCTAATAATGTTAGAGCTTTGGAGGATGCTCTGTAAGAGTCCAATTTAAACGTTAATTTCTTGAGGTACACTGAAGTAACTGCATAGGTTATTTTTTGCAATGGAAAACACAATGAGCTTTTGTCTACCTTATTATGCTGGCTGTTTTGTATTTGCTTATTTGTTTTGCTGTATGTTTAGACTCAAGAGAGGAGACAAACTGAGTATCAATGAGCGGTTTTTTTGGTTTGTTTTTGTTTTTGTTTTTAGTTTCTACAAAAACAACACTACTACAGTTTTCAGGAACAGAGTACATGTTGTAAACAGTTTTAGAGTTTTGACCAACAGTGGAATTAATGCTTAATTCAGAATGGAATTTAATGTAAAACCAAAAGCACCTCAGGAAGATGACCATAAGAAGCATCCTGTCCCTCTTTAAGTTCATATCAGATAAACAGATCAGTTTTAAGCACCTACTGCATACCTGCATATTTGGGATATAAAAAGGAAGAAATCATGATCAATTATGACCTCCACCCTTGGAATTTAGCATACTTCTTCCAAAGAAACCATAAAACCCACTTAAAGGGTTTTATATGTAATCAAAGCAAATGTTTAAAAATTCTCATTCTTTGGAAGCTCTTCTTCACTAAACATCCCTGAATATTAAGCAGTCATTTGGGCCAAACTATTACTTAGTGGGATCTTCCTAGTCTAGTTCAAAGAGCAATAAGGTTTTTTCAGGGCGTTTAAAAATAATGGAGGAACTGGTAGGAACTAGAATCACCTAGGGAAGTGGTTCTTTAAGTGTGGGTCCCAGGCCAGCAGCACAGCTGACCTCAACTAGGAACTTAGACGTGGAAATTCTTAGGCCCCACCCAGACTCACTGAATCAGAAACTCAGGGGGTGGGATAGCAATTTGTATTTTTAAAAAACCCTCCAGGTGATACTAATGCACACTCTAGTTCAAGAAGCACTGATGGAGTGCTTCTGCGACCCTTGACATGTTGCAGAAAAAATTTTTGAAGGCCATTCAGCCAAAAAAGAGACACAGGTTTCCTGCTGCCCAATTAAATATTCTTCTACCATGGCAGAACACAACATATATTATTTGCCACTCTGTATCAAAGTGTAATTTTGAGCCACATGTAAAAGCTCAGAGAAAGAATTGCTGGCTTGAGCTATTTTCATTCTCCATTTGCTCCCTTTTAAAAAAATATGAAACTCATTGGAGATGAAGATACTTAGGAAAATTAATTTATTGCTAAAGACAATACCATTAGTGTGGTCTGGGCTTGAATCTCTATGTCATATAGCACATACCAGGCATTATACTATACATGTTCATCTCTTTATTATTTACCTGCTCCTCTAGGCTGTAAGTCCATAAGGAGAGAAATCTTTCTTCTTTGTTTACCTCTACATCCTCAAATGCTTAGAACACTGCCTGGCACACAGGAGGCACTCAAAACCCACTTAATTTGAGTCAATGAATAAATTAACCTAAAAATTAACTTGTGTTAGCACTTAAACTTTGGAATACCTTTTCTCCAACTATACTGTAAGCTATTAGAGACTCAGTCTTAAATAGTTATTGAACCCACATCAGCCAGATAGTGATATATGTAAATGATGGATGGGCTGTATTCCAATAAAATTTTATTTACAAAAACAGTCAATGGGCCAGAATTGACCTGCAGAATGTAGTTTTGCTGACCCCTGATCAAAGCCACAAAAGTAACAACTATTATCACTTTTATTAGTTTCAAAATCGAATTAAGTTGACAGATACAAACAAGAGGCTATAAGCACCTTTCAAATACCTATTTTTAGAGAGAGCACATTAATGTTTATGTTACTTAAAATCTATACCATATCTCCTAAGAAAATGAAAAAAGTTGTGGAGACTTACTTATTAATATCAATTACTTATTTACTTATTTTCTTTAAATTGGTCAATATAAAGTTCATTCCCATATCTTTTTAATAAACAGATATAATCAAAGGGGATATTAACGAAAGGCTGCCTCCTTCATTCACTGACCTATACAATTCAGGGGCAATGAAGATAGTAGTAAAATGGCCATAGTTTATTAAATCCAAGTTTACTCTGGCATCCCAAGGCTAAAGTTAATCTTCTCCATAGCATAGAAAAGTGCTTTAATAACAAACAGATATATCACTTTATATTTCTCTTTTTAAAAAAGAATACTTCCTTTGTGATTATAGCCACAGGAAGAAAGACCAGGCCCTACAACCACACTGTGTGGTCCCATGAACCTCAGCAGCTGACATAAGCAAGGATAAATCACGTGGTTCTGTTGATGGGGAGACTGTCCTTTGGAAATGGAGGGAAAGGAGAGAGCCAAGAGTTGAAAGTCATCCTCTCAAGCACTATTCTGTTGCCAGAATCATGGCTATTGTTATTGGCATTCATTTTTCCAAGAGAGAATGAATTTATGAACTCTGAACATGCATCTCCCTCTACCACCTTTTTATTAAATGCAATCATTGAGTGTGCTGGTAAATGTGCACTGTACTAGAAAACAATGGCTTAATATATTCATGGCCCATTTTAGGACAGGAAAAGAATGCCTCTCTCCCCCATCATGCTCCTGCAAACTGATTCACAGAAAGGAACAAACAGAACCAGACTGAGATAGAAACATAGCCACAACCAATGGGCAGCCATCACATTTCTCCTTTAGTTTCTTTGACTGCAAAACTGGGAACTCATTTACTCATTCATTCCCCCCCCCTTCTTAGTAATCATACTTCTGCCAAATTCTTTTTTTTTTTAATGTTTATTTTTGAGAGACAGAGAGAGCGCTTGAGAGAGAGAGAGAGAGAGAGAGAGGCAGAGAGAGAGAGAGAGGCAGAGAGAGAGAGAGAGGCAGAGAGAGAGAGAGGCAGAGAGAGAGAGAGGCAGACACAGAATCCGAAGCAGGCTCCAGGCTCTGAGCTGTCAGCACAGAGCCAGACGCAGGGCTCGAACCCACAAACCACAAGATCATGACCTAAGCCGAAGTCAGACACTTAAACCAACTGAGCCACCCAGGTGCCCCACTTCTGCCAAATTCTAATTAAGGGAGAGGTAGGTGTTTTCATCTCCCTGTCCTCTTTAGCAGAAGAAATGAGCAAGCAAATCTCTGGAAAGACTTTGCTGTCCAAAGGATTTGAACTGTTTTACTTCTCAAAATGCTGATAGGCTCCATAAAATAATTTTTATAAAAACATTTGTAAACTGTGAGGTATGTCACAACTGCTAATATATTTTATTTCATTGTTTGAGTCTTTGCCCACTCTAAATCATAGTATTTGATATAGTTAGTTCATATTTTATAGATATGAAAGCAAGAAAAGTAAGTTTCAGTAGGAAAATGACCTCTCATGGATAAATAGATTAAATGTTGTCCATATCTTCTTAACTGTTAGCAAACCTTCAGAGGCACTAGCCAAAGGGAAAGACCAATTTGGATGGCTATAAAAATATGACAAAGGAATTATCTCCACAATTATGTGTGGCTGCAAAAAATAGCATCAGCACATTATTCTTCCCACTCCTCCCTCTCTTAGGCCCCTCTCATCTGTTGTGGTAACACATCTCCTCTAAAATAGAAGTATGGAAAAATACAAATATCTACCCTAGAACACTAGGGGTAGAATGAGGTAAAAAGGGAAAGGGGACAAAATAATGGCCCTTCCAAAGACTTCCACGTCCTTTCTTCCTAGACCTGCTGAGTATGTTAGGTTACAAGGCAGAGGATATTTAAGGTTGCAGATGGAATTAAGGTTGCTAATCAGCTGATCTTAAAATGGGGAGATTATCCTGGATTATCTAAGTGGGCTCACTACAACCACAGGGGTCCTTAAAAGTAGAAGAGGAAGGAGAAGAGTAAATTCAGAGAGAGATGTGACTACAGAAAAGGCTTTGAGAATGAAGAAATGGGGCCATAAGCCAAGGAATGTGGGTGGCCTGTTGGAGCTAGAAAAGGCAAGAATATGAATTCTCCCTTAGAGTTCCCTGAAGAGAACATAGTCCTGTCAATACCTTGATTTTAGCCCAGTCAGACCTTTGTTGTTCTGACCTACAAAGCTGTAAGACAGTAAATCTGTATTGTTTCAAGCCAATAAATTTATGGTAATTTGTTATAGCAACAATAGAAAACAGTCGGTATTTCTGGTATATGTTTTTTTTTTTTTTTTTTGAAAGAGAGAGAGCAATTGGAGGGGCAGAGGGAGAGGGAGAGAGAATGTTAAGCAGGCTCCACACCCAGCACCCAACTTGGGGCTTGATCTCACGACCATGAGATCATGATCTGAGCTGAAATCAAGAGTCGGATGCTTAACCCACTGAGCCACCCAAGCACCCCTCTGATATATTCTTATATAATCCTATTAAGCAGGTACTACTAGTCTTCCCATTTCACAGATGAAGACACTGTAACAAGCGAAGTTAGTATTTTGTCCAAGGTAACAAAGCTAGTAGGTGGTAGAGCCAGCATTCAAGCCCAGGTAGTCAGGCCCCAGTGCCCACACTCTTAGCCAGTACTTGGCACCATGAAAGATACAATGCTGCAGGGAACTCCTTAAGTACAACCATATCCTGTGGTTAAAATGTGAAGTTTTATCATGGAGAGTCATGGAAAGATTAGAGACATCATGTGGTCAAAGGAAATGAAGTGGTTTGTTATAACATTTACTCAGGAATATGGAGGTAGCAGAATAGTGTTATAATAGAGGACAAGAGAAAATCTAATTTAAGGCCTGAATGAAACTGTAAAAATAGACCAAAAAAAAAAAAAAAAGACCCACAAAAAAACAACAAAAAAAGAAAAACCTTGTAAGATCTCTCAAGACGAGTCAATCTTTCTAATTTCTTCCACACCATCAATCCTATCCACTTGCTATAATTCACTTCCGTTCCATGGTTCAGTTCCTACAAAATTAGCCCTGTTCACCTTCAAGTGCCTTCTACCCACCAATATCTTTTCCACAACTTCCTACATCTATTCTTCTTGAGCCACAGTCCAGAGGTGGTTACTGTACTGAATACAGACAGACACATCTGAATTTAACAAGGGGGATATACGGGGCGCCTGGGTGGCGCAGTCGGTTAAGCGTCCGACTTCAGCCAGGTCACGATCTCGCGGTCCGTGAGTTCGAGCCCCGCGTCGGGCTCTGGGCTGATGGCTCAGAGCCTGGAGCCTGTTTCCGATTCTGTGTCTCCCTCTCTCTCTGCCCCTCCCCCGTTCATGCTCTGTCTCTCTCTGTCCCAAAAATAAATAAAAAACGTTGAAAAAAAATTAAAAAAAAAAAAAAAAAAAAGGGGGATATATCAGCAAATGATTTCTTGCCCAAGGTAAGGATAAAGATGTCAAATCAGAAAAAGTTTATCACAGAATTGAAGACTTTATGCTTTTGTCTCAATAGTTAATTAAATAATATATAAAATTTAACAATACAAGAAAAATAATTTTCAGTTTTAGAAAATAAGATCTTATTAATATTCAAGTGATGCTGGCTAATGAATAATAGCTATTCCCTTAGATGGCACCATATACCTTGGTGCCAGTTTAGTCCTCTACAAAGCTTTAAAAAGTAAGTATTACAATGGCCATTAAACTAAAACACTGAAACTTTTCAAAATTACATCTTTAACAAATATATGGCTTCATCAGGTGTTAGCTTAAAAATGAAATTTTTCTTTGGCAGAAAAACTGGGGGGGAGAAGGTGTATGCCAAAACTGAGTTTATTTATTACACTACAAAACAAGTGATATTAAAACAGCAATCTTCAGCTGTGCTTAAGAAATTTAAATTTTTCTATCATAAAACAGTATTATTTTTTCTATTTGGCAACTGAAATAATACTTCCTTGTTTTTGGTGAACAAAACATCAATTTAAGAATACGATATATCATCACTCAATTTTTTAACTGTTCACTTATAATTGCATTTTATTAACCTCTTAAAAATGATTTTGAAATATTCATCCATGTAACACCTTGAATAAGCTAAATTCTTCTGCCTGAGTTTATTAGAGTAGCTTTAAGGATGAAACGCATTTTTGTGGCATGACTGTTTCACAGCAAAGATGATACTCGATACCTGCACTGAGTTTTGTTGTCATGGGGACCATCTTGGAGAAACCATTTAAATGCCAGAATTTCAAACTCCTTAAAACACTGCCTTCAAGTCTGGCTTCACTTATAACTTGGAAATCAAAACTGTAGTAACCATTTTTGTTTTTTAAAAATGCATAACCCATCTGCTTAAAAAAAAAAAAAAAGGTATTGACTTCACTCTTCAAAGTCTTGAATTTCCTTTCCATGAAAAATTCTGAGACTAGAGCATACCAGCCTGGGGGATTCTGCTGCCTAGCAGGTATCCATGGAAACAGAAGTATACATCATGAGCCTGCACCAAAGCTAGAATGATAAGACCATAACTGAGAAGTGTGGCATATGTTTTTCACAGCTGCTGTCTCCTTGTTTTATTACTGTTGGTATTTTAAAAGAAATTCAGCGAACTTCATCTTTTCCTTGAAGTTTATCAGAAAATCACCATCAAAATAGATGGTGATGCCCAAATGATGAAATTAAATGGTATCAGAGAAATAAAAATTCAAGTGGAAAGAAGGGAAGACCTGGTTCCCAATTAGTTGAAAGCATATGTACACATTTTATCAGCTCCAGTTTCACTGGCCTAGTAACCTCCCACTTGTCCATGGAAGGGTGATACCCAGAAGCACAAAGACACCTGGAGATTGTATTTTCTTAAGAAATCACAAATCACAAAGTCCTTCTCAACATGGTTCCAAGGTACCTTATTTTAAGCCTGTCTCCCAACTCCACTATTCCATGAACTCTGCATCCCAGCCACCTGAGCCTGTTTGTAGTCCCATACATATGTTGTGTGCCTTTCGGACTTTCCCTCACCATACCCACCACCTGAATGCCCTTTGAGCCCTCATCCTGCAAGAAATAAAGGATCTAAAAAACCATGACCAACCCCCACCTAGCAAAAGTGCCTTCTAAATTGCCATAATTATTTTATTTACATTGCTTACATTTACTTTATACTTTCTAGAGAATGCAGGTATCTCCCTCACTTTTCCATAATGTTGACCATTTGAGGGGAGAGAGGATTAAAGCTCTTAATCTAATAGCTAGTTCTCCAGTAACTTGATGACAATAATAATAGAAGGGATGGCAAAAAATTAAGGAATATTAACTTCAACCAACGAATATCTAATAATATTGAAGTATAAACCTTTAAGCAGATCAAACCAAAGTTGTAGGAGACACACTAATAGCAAAAAAGTTTTTTGTTTAAATATAGCTAACCTCATGGCAGAGGTGAACAGCTCTTGAGAATACTACTGAGATACAACAATTCATTCACATGGACACTTACTGGTGTCAAGAAATCTTTAAAATACTCTATAAGGGCTACTGAGTATAATTCTAAAGAAAATGATTGAAGATTTTTCTTCTAAAGTTTCTTCCAGACAGCTTTTTAATAAAACATACACACACATAATCAAATACAATAGTTGGGCATGAAGTAAAAATTGTGTCTAGAAAAAACCACAAAGTCTTCACAGTGACTACTTTGGCATTTTTGGACACCAACTTAGAAACATTTATTTAAAGCCATAATAAAACTGAATATCCAAATTTCAATGGCCCATTTTATAACAAAAAAGTTACAGTTCTGTCAAGTCCAAAAATATACTTTTCATTTTTTGCTATCCCAACTGCTCACTAGACATCTCCACCAAGTACCTCCATTGCAACAAGTTCAAAGCTTAAATGATTACCCATTCCATTCCCACATATACAAAACAAAAACAAAACTGCTCCTTCATTCATATTTTCTATTTTAGTTGAAAATGCCAACAACTGTGGTCATCAAAGCAAAAGCCTCTAAGTTAGTCTTGATTTGTTTCCTAACCTCAAGCCCTAAACCCAACAATTTCAGTAGAGAAACTATATCTTGTAATATAAACAGCATGGATTTAAATATAAAGGGCTTCTTATGAACTATAAAATCCTTGGACAAGATACCTCAGTTTCCCAGTTTCTAAAGTGAGGTTATAAAAGTTCTCTCAATATGAGTCTTTTAAGAAAATTCTTTAAAAATCAAATGGGTTTTTTTAATATGAAATTTATTGTCAAATTGGTTTCCATACAACACCCAGTGCTCATCCCAACAGGTGCCCTCCTCAATGCCCACCACCCACTTTCCCCTCCCTCCTACCCCCATCAACCCTCAGTTTATTCTCAGTTTTTAAGAGTCTCTTATGGTTTGGTTCCCTTCCTAACTTTTTTTTTTCTCTTCCCCTACCCCATGGTCTTCTGTTAAGTTTCTCAGGATCCACATAAGAGTGAAAACATATGGTATCTGTCTTTCTCCATATGACTTATTTCCCTTAGCATAACACTCTCCAGTTCTATTCACGTTGCTACAAAAGGCCATATTTCATTCTTTCTCATTGCCAAGTAGTATTCCAATGTGTATATAAACCACAATGTCTTTATCCATTCATCAGTTGATGGACATCTAGACATCTAGGCTCTTTCCATAATTTGGCTATTGTTGAAAGTGCTGCTATAAACATTGGGGTACAAGTGACCCTATGCATCAGCACTCCTGTATCCAGAAGTGGACCCACAAAAGTATGGCCAACTAATCTTTGACAAAGCAGGAAAGAATATCCAATGGAAAAAAGACAGTCTCTTTAACAAATGGTGCTGGGAGAACTGGACAGCAACCTGCAGAAGAATGAAACTAGACCACTTTCTTTCACCATTCACAAAAATAAACTCAAAATGGATAAAGGATCTGAATGTGAGACAGGAAACCATCAAAGCCTTAGAGGAGAAAGCAGGAAAAAACCTCTCTGACCTCAGCCGCAGCAATTTCTTACTTGACACATCTCCAAAGGCAAGGGAATTAA
The DNA here is from genome assembly GCF_018350195.1 of Panthera tigris. Lineage (NCBI taxonomy): Eukaryota > Metazoa > Chordata > Mammalia > Carnivora > Felidae > Panthera > Panthera tigris. The sequence continues at coordinate 19,913,474 of NC_056670.1, read as the reverse complement.
AAGCAAAAATGAACTATTGGGACCTCATCAAGACAAAAAGCTTCTGCACTGCAAAGGAAATAAATGGATTTTGAGATATACTTCCATTATTCTACATTGTTCTCTTGGAATTCACAAAATATATCAGATTAATGGTTATGAGAAAAAATATAATTATAGCAAAAACTATTTCATTTTCTTCAATCTACTCTTTTCCAATTGTATTCATTTTTTAAAATTTAAAAATTTAATTCTAGTGTAGTTAACATACAGTAGTGTATTAGTTTCAAGGATACAATACAGTGATTGACCAATTCCATATATTACTCGGTGCTCATCATTACAGGATACTCTTAATCCCTATCACCTATTTCCCCCATTGGCCTACTAACCGCTCCTCTGGTAACAATCAGTTTGTTTGCTATAGTTAAGAGTCTGTTTTTTGGTCTTTTTTTTCTTTTTTTTTCCTTTGTTCATTTGTTTTGTTTCTTAAGTTCCACATATGAGTGAAATCATGGTATTCGTCTTTCACTGACTGGCTTATTTTGCTTAGCACAATACTCTCTAGATCCATACATGTTGTTGCAAATAGCAAGATTTCATTCATTTTTATGGCTAATATTTCTATGTTTGTGTGTGTGTGTGTGTGTGTGTGTGTACACACACACATCTTCTTTATCCATCTGTCAAAACCACAGTGAGATATCACCTCACATCTGTCAGAATGGCTAAAATCAAAAGCTCAAGAAACAACAAGTGTTGGTATGGATATGGAGAAAGGGGAACCCTTCTATACTGTTAATGGGAATTAAACTGGTGCAGCCACTGTGGAAAACAGTATGAAGGTTCCCCCCAAAATAAAAGTAGAACTACCCTATGATCCAATGATTGCATTACTGGATATTTACCCAAAGAATACAAGAACACGAATTTGAAATGACATATGTACCGTGTTTATGGTTGCAGCATTGCATGGTTGCAGTAATGTTGCAGCAATATTTATAATAGCCAAAATTATGGAAGCAGCCCCAGTGTCCATCAATACAGTATTCCTGTTTAAGGAATGTATTAACATTTCTTCTTAAAAAAAATCAGTCACAGAATACTAACCTATTTCATGGGGTTGTCATGAGGTTAAAGCTCATGTTCTACCACATATATCCCATTCATATTAATAAAAATCCTTTCTCCTGAAAATCCATTTTATTGCCTCAGTGTCACACTCCTGACCTCTTCTGTTCCCATTCCTATCACCACAGTTCATGTCTCATCTGGTTTGTGAGCAACACCTTGCAACATCTGATCTATTCTCTCACCTCTTCAGCTCATCCTCCACTCAGAACCCTTCTAAAGTACAAACGTGAGCACTGTCTTCCCGGTAAAGAACAAATTCCTTAGAATACACACCCTTCTCAATGTGGCTCCAAGTCCTTTCCCAGTGTATTGATGTACCCTCTCCCATTTGAGGCCATTCCAGCACAGTTCTGGGGGCAGCATTCACAGTGTGATCTCTTAGGGTCCCAGCAACTAGTTTCTCTGTTAATGAAATGTGTGTGCTTTCAAGGCTCTGCCTTTCCACATGTTACTTTCTTGGTCTATAAAAGCCACCCCACACCCATCCCCTTCTCCGTCTGGCAAACAATTCATCCTTCAAAGCCAACCCAAATGTCACTTCTTCTATGAGGTCTTCCAAAATGAGTTAGTCACTCCTGTGGACTCCCATGGCATTTTGTTCTCAACTCTATGCTGGGGAGCTATTAAAACTCAGGAATAAAAGTGAAAAAGACATAAACAGTGATTTAGAAATTATTAATTCCTAAAGAGATTTTTTTACCCAAATCCAAGCCACTGCATACTGTTCTCTACACATATACACACACGCACGCACACACACACACACACACACACACACACACACACACACGATCCAGAGAAATACTGGGAACAAAATCCTCAACATAATCAAATAAATTCAGAAACCATCAGATTTGTCCAAATGAATCAGACTTGATCTCATTTTGAAATACCTGATGGTGTCTCGACAACTTCTAAATGTCAAAGGAGTTTCAGGGAACAGCCAAAAAATTTTAAGACTCTCATAAGTTTCCAAAATATAATTTCTAAATTGTAATAATTTTTTCTTTATACATGTGCAAAACTTTTAGAATTCAATGGGGACATAAACCTTCATTTCAAAAATTAACTTTGAAATTGGGAAATAAAAACATATGCTACTTCCAGGCACTGGTCATAATAATAATAGCTACCATTCGCTAGGGGGCTTAGTGCCAGAACTCCTCAGGGCATTTCCTGCAGATTCCTGCATTTAAATCCTACAGCTACCCAATGAAATAGGAGCCATTATTCCTATTTTACAGACAAGGAATTTGGTCAAAAAGGTTAACTGAACTCAGCTAGACACTGTCTGGTCAGGACCCAAATCCAGACCTTCGGACTCCCTGGCCCACGTGCATATTCTATAAGCTACAACAGAGTATGAAAAAGCTAGGCTGATTGGATAACTTCTCTTCGAAGCAAATAACCAAAGACTTGCTCAGATTGTGAACTTCACAGAGGCAGCCTTCTTTAGCTAGAGGGATTTAACAGGAGCTATTCACCTCAGACTAATATACTAATCTCCTACAGTACTAAAAGAAATTATCAGAATTATTTTTATTTCCTTATAAAGTATAAAACTTCCTTAAAGGGGATATATGTCTATTTTCTATTTATTTTGATAGACCTATAAACTCAATATAAGGAAGATTAGTTCTAAGAACACAGGAGTCTGTTAAGCTAAAATTTATCTATGATATCTCAAAAACAAACAGTAGGGGAAAAATCTTGCAGTTCATGTAAGAATTGTTGGACAGCAACTGAATTTGGAAATAAAGTATAGAAAATATTAAGCCAAGGTTTTGTAAATCCAGTTGTATTTTCTTCACTTCAACCAAATCAGTGTTTCTCATCCTGGCTGAACATGACAATTTTGATTTATATTTCCCTTGAACTACTCAACTCACTTCTCTTTGACAAGTACTGGATAACTGTAAACAAAGAGTACTGTGCTTTAATAAGTGCAAGAATGCTGACAGTACTGGCTCCATCTTCGGCCTTCCATCTTGTCCATGTTCACCTGATGACCTCTCTTGAGGCTATGTGTTCTGCACCCCTTGGAGATTAATATACATACCTTAGAAATGCCAACCAAGGCCAGGATGGGGAGTGGCCTGTTTTGGCCTCCCATGAATTTGGCAGAGATAACATAGTCTTTCTCCCTCCCGATGCACAGGTGGCACCATGAGATCTAATTAAAGATTCGCTATCAATTAGGCCCATGCAAACTCTTTCAGGTGCATGTGAACCCTGTGATCTCACTACAATGAGATCTTCTATGTGTCCCATTGCTCTATAGAGTCTGTGGACTAAGGTTTGGACATTGCAGAGAATAGTTATTCTATTCTCAGCTATATCATCATCTGTCCAATCCCCACTGTAATAAAACTCTATTTTTACCCTGGATAAAATTCTAAGCAAACTGTACAGAGTGGCCTGCTCCCCATTTCAAAGTGCCTTCTCAGTTTGGGTGATACTTTACTGTCCACCCCCACTTTCTAACATTAAGTCCTCTGATAACACAAGAATTCCACACCATAACAAGGACCTTGAATTTAACTATTTTGTACGTATATATTTATTTTCATACAGTCTTTAATAAGAATGGAGATAATTTGAAGATAATGTCTGCTTGTTTATACTTTCTAAAAATGCATCAATAAATCACAGAGATTCTAATGGAAAGATAGCATTGCAGTGCTTCTCATATCTTATGGAAATTTAGTCAGTCATAAATACTCCAAACTGACCAGTATTTTCACTTCTGTGATGACTCACCTGAGTTATATGGTACTTGATCTTTCACAAGAATAAGGAGTGCAAGAAAAAAATAGCATGCTACACTTGATGGAGTGCTGAATAAAGTGTGAAAAGTAATCACAGATTTCTGCATATTGTTTAAATTGTTTTCTATGATAGGATATTTGGTAAGCAGAAAATAATTTAAAATTTTTTAATACTCTTACCATTTTAGTGAGTCAACATGTATTTGTTGAGTGCCTGTTATATAGACCACGTACTACTACCCCTTAGGGATGCAGTGGGATGGATATGTTACCACCATCCCTCTCCTAAGGTACTCACATAGGGAATAAAGACAGTAAACAAATAATTGAAAATATGATGGACACTAAAATGGAAAAGAAATATAGGGTGTTTGGGGCTTGCATAACAAAGAGTTTAGATTGTAAGAGTTTCCCTGTGGAGAGACCTATAAGATAGGATCTCAACAATGAACAGGAGTTAAGTAAACAAAGTAAGGGGAAATAGTAAACAAGAAGTTTAAGTGAAAGAAATAACAGACAAGAAGGCCCAGAGGCTTCAGGGAGAAGTCAAGTGTGCCTGGAGAAAAGCACATATGGTGAGCCAAAGAGATCCTGTAGGATTAACAGGCTCATCTTGGGTTGAAGGGCTCATCCCCCCAAGATTTCTGGGAGTACTGCCAGCCAACATCCCTCAATTGTAACCCTCTTTTGTGGATTTCCTCTGCTAAAGAAATCTACCCTGCCTGGTCATGCCTCCTTCCAAGGGCATTTACGGACTATCCAATGCAGAGGTATAATACCTGGCCCCTCGACTCAACCTGGAGCAGCTCTCAAGGGCCTCCCAACTCCAAAGCTTCCACTGGCATAAGGGAAAGCTGGACTTCTCCTTCTAGCCAGTTAGGCTTTCTTCTCCACCCTTCTTTCCCAAAAGTGTTGATCTCAAGGGCACTCCCCAAACAAATTCTTACACAAGAAACTCCCTCACAGAGTGTTCTCCAACTCCGGGATCTAGTGTGAGTTGGAATGAAAGGCTGAAAGGCAGATAGAGGACAACTCATTCAGGGCCCCATCCGAAATTCAGCCCAAGGGTTTAAAATAAAGGTGTGACAAGATCACACAAGTACATCATTGTCCTCCAAAAAGAGGACAAGAAAAAAAGAAATAATCACCCACTATGGAATTTCTCCCTGAGCCATGAGGCCTGGTGGACACACCTAAAATGGGAAGGAAATTACCTTGAAATTCTGATATAATAGGACTATACCTCAGTTTGTGTCCTGGTAGTCATCCAACCCTGGCTGTCATACAGGTATTATGATGCTCCAGGCTTTAGGTTGGAAATACTAGAAGCATAAGATAGTATTCATTAAAAAATTCTTATACGGACTTACATGAGGATAAAACAGATCCCATTCAAAGCAGGTATTTTCTAGGGAAAACACTATAACAGAAAAGAAAAATAAAAAAGAGAAAAGAAGAACAAAGAAATCCTTTCATGTTGAATAAGGCTTTGGGATTTTAATATCTTATGCAATGTAAAACTCACAGCAGAAAAAATTTATTGAAAATTTCTCCCCGTTGCTACTACCATTTGGTACGCTGTAATTAATTACTTTGGGGGCTTTACTTCTCAGTGTACAAGTCACCTAAAATGTGTTAGCAAATAAGCCATAATTCTGGCAAAGATAGTTTCTTCAATATGACCTGTACAAGATATACCCTACAAGAAGCAACTTTTTGATTTATTTGCATTTGTTTAATAAAGCCACCTTCTTAAAAATCAAAGGAAAACAAAGGTCTGAGCATAGTGGATGGATTACAATGGAATGCCAACAGGGACCCACTGGTCAGATTACTGGCTGTGGGTGAAGAGACTAAGAGCCGCGATGGTGGCTGCTGAGGGGTGCTGTTCGGATCTCCCTTTAAGAAAGAACTTGTAGAACATCTGCAAGAGGGTAGCTAGTGGACTGTCTCCAGCTGCAGCGTCTTCAGGATTCACCTCAACTTTTAAGCCCAGGCCACACTCTTCCCTAACAGCCCCCAGAACAGCAGCATATTAGGATCTCATCATTTCTGCTCAAAACGGGAATTCTGTAAAGGCAACTTTTGCTCCAGTGCTCTTGCTGGACCAGCTGAGGTGCTGTCAAATCTGCATCATAATCTGGGGGTCTTGGCCCAGTCCTGTCCTACCTCTGTCCCTCCCCCACCATGTTTCCTTTCACAGGAGTCAGATCTGAACTGTGGGCATTCCTGCCACTGACACACAGTGATGTTTACCATGGAGAACCATTAGTCCTGATGAAATGTGGGGGATGAGAGAAAGAGGGGTCAAGGATAACTCCCGAGATTCTGGCTTAGGCACCTGAAATGGGAACACTGAAAGAAGAACAAATCTCTTAAGGAGATTCCAAGTCTACCCTGGGTCAGGCTAAGAGTAGGGTATTTTTGAAAAATCCACCTTCATCCACTGACCTAAGGGTACAAAGGGTGTAGTTTGGGAAGCAGACTGGAATTTTGTGAATTTCTTTCCAGCCTGACAATATTTACTAATGACTTTGAATATTTCACTTCAGTGTGAATTCCAGTCAGGTGGCTGATGTGGTATGTGGGCTTTAGATTCTAAAAGACACAGCTTTGAAAACCAGCACCTATTAGTTGGAGAGTTTCCCAATCATAATTGAGGGTGGTAATTCCTACTTGACAGGGTGACTGTGATCCAGTATGTTGACAGAGATATAGCTGGCACTTTTTTTTTTTTTCTTAAAGGCTTATTTTGTATTCTTTTTCCTATCTCAATAAACATGCTTGTTAAGCACAAGTAATACTAACCCCTTCATTAGATGGTCCTAAATGCACATGTAAGAACTGCTCTGTAAAACTTGGCTAGCATCAAAGTGCCTTAACAGTGTGTAGCATGTTGCAATTGAAGGCGTCTCCACATAGGCCGCAGCTAAGGCAGAGAGGGTATTTCTAGTAACAAAAGCAAAAAGAAGAAAACACATCCTAACTATGGCATCCAAACAGGAGCCTACGTGTTCCAAGTAGTACCTACTGCAGTCAGAAATAAAAACAGCCACGAGAAGAACATAGTCCATCACATTATAGATAACACATATTTAGAAGAAACTTTTATTAAATTGTTTTTATAGCATAAAGGAAACAAAAAAGCAATTTACTTCTGCTTAAGAGTGAGGGTACTGTATCCTTATACTATTTTTCACTGTCTACCTTTGTCAGAAAGGCCACTGTGATTTATTTACTGGAGAACTAGAATTTGTATCAACCAATGAGGGAATGAAAATTCATTCCATAAGATCTGCTTGACTGACAGTTACAGAAACCAAATCTGCTGGCAGATGTGGAAATACACATGGCTGATTGTTTTTGTGCCCTTGCACTACATACCATATACTACCCAGCCTTCCTAAAATATTTATTTAATATTTAGACAAAGAAAACAATCTCTTGATGTGCCAGAAGGTCAAATAATGCCTGAAGCCGCTGCAGACAACTTGGCAGCAAATTCCCTTGAAAAAGTTTTTCCTATGAAAAATGGATCATTTGCCTCTTCACTGAAAATTTTAAGTCACTTTTCTCAGTTAGTATAAAGTTACCACCAATGTCCTGAAAATCCAAACAGTTTTGAAACCCCAAAATTATGATGACAAAGAAATATTTCCAATTCACTTCAGCATCAAGCTAAATGAAGAAAAATGTTCAGGATTCCCCAAATCATAATCATTCCTCTTCATCCAGTTCACATATACAGTAAGCAGAAGCAAAGTATTTATCGAGTCCATATGGACACTTGGAAATGTTAGCAATCTCGTTTAAACAAAATAAATTCAACTATGTCAGCATTTCAAGAATTTACAGCCAAAGACCACAATCAAAGCATGCCAAAAGTCTCATTCTAACCAGAAAGCATTTTCAAACTTTTCCAGAATGGACATTTTTATCATAATGATCACAGACTCTGATGAGTTTAATTAAAAACTGGCACTTGGATGGAAACAGTGACTTAAAGTCCTTGCCAAGCTGGCAACTCACAAAGAAAGGGTGTTTGCTCCCTAATAGTTGTAGATGATGAAAGGCAATGACAGACAAATAGTTAAATATGGCTCTGGCTATGTGTTAAAATCTTCCTCATTTTTGTCTAGACCCCTGTGCAGATTAGTGACAACACTCAACAACTTTTCCCATGGATGGAAGAATAGTTTCTACTAAGGCAGACATCAATATAAATCCCCTAAGAAGTAACCATTATTTGTGTTCGTATTTTACAGACGAGGAATCTAGAGGTTTACAGTAAGCCCACTGTTTCATGGCTAGTCAGTAATAAGCCAGAAGTCCAATATATGCAGTTCTGGATCAAGACATCAGGCTCCTAACCATTACCTGTATTACAGTGAAAGATCTTTATGGCAGGAAAAAAGTCTTTCCAGGACAGTCAAGGCCAGCCAGATGTGTATTCACAAAGCCAGAATGACTGACCCCGCAACACTCAGTGGCCAATTAGCCATTTTGACTTATTTAGCTTTAACTGAATCTTAAAAGGTGGGTAAAGCAGGTCATCAAGAGAATAAGCACTAATATCTGCATCAGCAGCAAGCCACAGAAACCAGCCAAACCTTATGGCATCAGACTGTCTAGGGGGCTGAGGCGATTCTGGGCGAATTTCAGGCTATTCCACCAACACCACTCCCCCATAACATAAATCTCCACCAAAGTGTATCTGGATTTTAGGCCTGGGATTATCATTCTAGTTTTAAGCCAACATGTTCTATCAGCATGAATCTAAATATACCAGAATAAAGAGACAAGGAAGAGAAGAAGGATAGTTTGTTGCATATTAGAATCACAAGAAATTGTAATCGTAGCAAAAGGTGGTGTTAAGCTCATGGATTCATACATCAACTCAATGATCCAGGCATCAATCACACACGTTCTCATTCATTCACACACGAAAAACATTCTGAACAACTATTCTGCACAAGGCACTACTTCAAGGACTGGTGGTTGTTTCACAAAGTCTTATTTTCAGTGATTCATAAAAATGAGAATTATAGGTTATCCTTATTTTAGCTACATCATGATTATCTAATCTCCTTATACATTAATAGTTTGTTGATTAAGAACTTATTAAATGGTATGACTCAGGTGTGCTAAATGAATATAAATCTGTTTTTTTAAAGATTCTCAGGATGAAATTAACAGAACTTTGCTATGAATCCTCTTGCAATTCTAAAGTATGAAAACCACTATCTATCTGGCTAAACTTTGGACACTTAGGCATTAAGCTTTTTAAGGAGAAGTAAATGCATATAATACAGCCAGAATATAGCATTTTAATCATGTTTATAATATTTTGTTACTATCCCATAGAAAATTCCATTTTCTGTCTGTAAAATTCAGTGGGGTTTTATAACAAAAGAACACCAAATTCTATCATCTTTTAAAGGCCAACATTAACATTAGTGAGATACAGTTGTAAAGCTTTTTAAGATTAGCATTTAGACTTGCTTTTTTAATCAATTGCTTACATTTCTCAGTCAGCTTCTTCAGATTTCCTCCATATCCCACCCACACACATACTTTTTTCCTCCTAGATTCAATTCTGCCAAATTCTAGGAGGAAAAAGTATCATTTTACATAACAATAGCCTGAAGATCTGATTTTCTCTGCCGGGGAAATTTGTTCCTTTGTTCACAGACAAAAAGATATTTACCATCAACTGAGTTATTCAACCTTAAAAAGTAACTGCAGAACATTCCCTGATAATAGATGTGTATTTTTAAGAGGACAACCTAAATACATACATACATACATACATACATACATACATACATACATACATAAAGTGGGAGAGAGGACAATTCCAGTTGTTCCAAAAGAAAATGCAATCAGTTAATTCCAGTGTGTAAATATTAGACACAGGACGGATGGGGGCTGCACATCTGCATATGACATGTGATAAAAACATTATCTGCTAAATCAGAAAGATTTAAACTATTAAAGTGCTCAACATATGCAAGTGTTATCTGAGTACACATCAGGTCCAGGGTTCTAGTCCACAAGCTCTAAGCACTGTAGAAGAGGATGAACTACCCAGCCAAACGAAGAGTAACTGCAAATCCCTGTCAGGGAACCTGAAGTTGTATAACCATACAAAGTTCTCTGAGCCTCTGTTTCTGCAGCTGAGATGCTCACTCCAGAGAATTATTATTTGTAAGAGTCAGATAAATTATAAAACTCACATAATCCAATGCTTGATTTGGTAGGTGTCCAATCAGTGATAGCGGTTATTTTTTTGACTTTATTATTAATATTAGTATTATTGAAACAGGTTAAAAGATTCAACACATTAACATAGTCCTATCTAGATGAAAATAGACATGCTTGTCAACTGATCTCATTTTATTTCTAATGCTTCCCATCTAAGTCTGCAAAGACTTAATTTTAATGGGAAGGGAAGAGTGGTCAAACTAGTAAATTTTCAGTCTAATTAAAATTATATTACACAAGGAACAGATTCTAATCCTTTGTGGATATGAAAAAATAGTAGAAATTTTTAAGTAATTAAATTTTAGAAGTAAAAATAACACTAACATTGACATTACAGTTGGTCTTGGCATCCCCAAATATAAAGAGCATTTTTAATGCAGAGTGGGCAACCATTCCCCACAGTTGTTAAGAAACATCAGTTGAAACACGGCAAGTCCTCAATAACTTACAGTATAAATTTTTTTTTACTAACTTTTCCCTAAAAACATGTTTCTGAAAAGCCAAGAGCCTATATAGAATGTCTCCTCAAACAGTGCCACATTTATTGTATTAAGAGTAGCAATCCAGGCTAACAAACCTGAGGTAGCCAGGAAGGCACCTTGGATTAGACAGAGGACCACAGGCCCACAATGTAAAAGATTCAAGAATCATGTGGATTTGTAAAGGCAAAACAAGCAAATATACAAACACAAACACATGTTACTTAATTCCAAAAATAGCTTTATCCTGCCTTTCTTATATGATGTGCTCATACCAGTGACAGAATACATTTCCACCTTGCTCCTTTTAAAGACTGGCAAATGAGAGAGAAGATCATTTCACAAGCTAGGACCTAGAACAGATGATCTATACTTCAAAGAAGCCCAAATAGGGACCTGAGACAAAATGAAGGTAGAGAGATAATTTGATGTTTTTAAATGTCTGCTGAATTACACAGGGGCATAGCCTGGAGTCGGGGGACTACAGTAGGGTGGGGCTGCCAGAAAAAGTCTCAGACAGAAAGAGCAGGCTAAGCAAAATCGCTTGCTGCTGCACACATTTATGTCAGCCACAAATGCACGTCTTGTATGGTTGATGTTTGCAAGAAGAAAACCCAAAAGAAAAGGCTGTGTCCTTGTCTTTAATACATAGTAACAGGTACAGGACAGGAAATTAAGCCACACTTTACATAAGAAGTGACTACTTGAAAGTGTCCCAAAACCTATCCTCACCAAATTGCTATAAAAGACTCCAATTCTCAGTGCAAATGGGGAGAGATTTGAGCAAAGTATATTTGTATTTCAAAGGGAGTTTCAGTGTACTCCAGCTTACACCTGCATCAGACAGAATTCTGAGTTCAAATGAGACTCTAGGCAGTAAAGGAAGAGAGACAGACAGTCCAGACAGACAACAAGATCCTCAGAGACTCTGTACTGCCCTCATCGCTTGAAAATCCTTCTCAAGGGAGGCTGGATCCGATGATGAGTAACTGGAGGTATAAAAGAATAAAAAACCTGAAGGTACACCATCTGCCTCACCAGAACAGAGGCAGCCATGGCTTTGGGCACATCTGTTCTAGGGACTACCAGTCTGAAAGCCAAACCCTACACATCTTGGAAGCCACCAACAGACCCTGCCTCTTCAACCAATTCAGAGGATGAGCAAAAATGGCTACTCAGGCAGAGTCAAAGTCCAGGAAAAGAAGGAAAGGCTGAGAGGGTGGAGAACACTCCCTGTAACCCCAAGGAATCCTGTGCATGGCTTTGGGCTGACACAGGTCACAGCTTTTGATGTTGTGGAAATGAAAGGAGACCTACATGTTCACTGGGAAGCAGCCAAAGAGATGTCAGGTCAACCCTAACTAGTACTTAAGTATTTGTGTATTTTCAAAATTACACACACATACACACACACACACACACACACACACACACACACACACACACTTCTTTATCCAATCATTTCATTGAACTTCTATATGTATAACTTTTTTCCCTCTTGTAAGGAGCCGTGAGATTATACAATGACTTCAGATTATGTAACTAGGAAGTCATGAAATTCCTAGATTATGTAACATTCAAGAACCACGGATGCATTTATTTTCTTTCGACCTATGATGTAATTCTCACTGGAAAACATGCATAAGTTATGAGGTGGTTGCACATGTAACATTTTAAAACTGACTAGCAAAAGCACTGCTTGCTATTACATAAGTTTTTCTTCCATACGTGAAAGTCAATTACTACAGGAATACTAGCTTGGCTACTCAGCTTTAAAATCACATTTTAGTAAACTGGAGTCATATCGATTTTAACTGTTTCCATCTTACTTGGTTTTAACTCATTAACAAGTTTCTTATTGCTTGTTTAAAGAATCCAATTTATTTTTGCTAAATCGTCCTAAAGGTGCTGAGAATTGCCAAATTGTAAAACTGGTCATACATTTGTAACCCACAAACCCAGCCTTGAAGCAGACCTTATTACAATCCCAACCATTCCGCTTTTAAGACTTCTAACTTGACACTTACTTCTGTGGCCACAACCTCCTACCAATGCAACTCTTGAATACCTTCAACCCTGTAAGTTCTTTAAGTTGGTATGACTCCCAGTTCCCTGCCTCTCTCCACCTTCCCTGCTGGCTTCAAAGTTCCCTGTGCCAGCACACTACAAGATCAACCATTGTGCCCTCTCACCACATGCCCTAAAATTCCTGCTCTCTGGTTTTCTGACATACCCATCTTATCACCCTCCACCATAGGTTCCCCCTGTGTTTTCCATTGCTGATAAGTCAAAGAACTGGAAAAATCATATAACTGTTCTAAAAAATCTGACTACAAAGTCATATTATGCAGACTCAGCTGGATACTAATTTGGCTTGACAAGTTTTTTTTAATCATTTCTATTGCATTTTACATAAGCAGCTGTTCTGAATCTCTCCTAGTTTCTTCAAGTCTCCAAACCAACCCCCTATACTCCTAGGAGATAACTTTATTTCCAAATAGACTAATCAAAGTAAGGAAAGTTACACTCAGTTTTCTCCCCTTTACCTTAAATCTATCATAATTACTACTCTTCTTTCTTCTCACCAAATCAGGAATATATGTTCAAACCAGTTTAATAAACATTTTATGTAGTACATGCTATATAAGCCAAGCATTCTACTGAATGTGTACCTGGCCGAATCAGTGACCTCAGTTTTTAAATCCATGAGCATACCTGGCAGAGTCCAATGGGGACTATAGAAATCAGAAATTGAAATTGGAGTTATTTCACTAAAATGAGCACAGTGCCAGTAGAAGGACCCACAAAGTGAGGTCAACAGCCCAGGGCTAATTGGCCCAGCCCCAACACCTGTTAAAGCCTGTATCCACCCTGCAAGAGGTAACTCGATACTAAGCTCTGCCCTATTTTCTCATTCTCTATACTTTCTCCACTTAATTCACTCAAGTAACTTTTATTCTTATAAAAGAATATGAATAAGAAACAGGAAAATAAAAGTAAACTTACTTCACAACGGTTTCAAGCAACCACTCCATCTGTTAACATTTTCTTTCATAGACAGGCACCCCTAAATATCAGTTGCTGCCTATTCCTTTCTAGATTCTGTTGTTCCCTCAATGGTCATTAACGTGACCATGAGTTTAATTTGATTTCCTGCATATGATGTTTTCTACAATGGAGGTGTACTTTTTCTGATTTTTTAAAGAATGTGCTCCTAAAAAGAATTCAAGTAAGTTTATTTTATTCCTTTTAATTCAAATGATGGATGAGACTATAAATAATACCTAAGAACTCTCCAAAATTAAATGATGAACAAAAAATACATGTTTTAAACTTGTTTCAACAGAATTAAGAATCTCTAATAGATTTTAGAAGGAAAAATAAACAAGAAACACTATTCTTTCCCTTCTAGAATAAAGTTTCACATACAACACAAGGCTCCAGAAAGCCATGGCTTCATTTCCTCAGAGAATGTAATGGACAGGACCACCCCTGTGTGGGCATATTTATAGTCAGGCATCAGTTCCAAATGCTGAAGAACACAGGTATGATTATTCATGGAAACCAGATGGATACACGGCTTCCTTTAGTTATAAGCAATTTTTGTGCCATTTATCTATAAAACTCCATCAAGTGCTGACTTTTAAAATATTTTGATGCTAATGTGATCATGAGGAAAAATAGGAAAAGAATGAAATTCTAATGCTTATTACTGTCAAGTAAATATTTCAGAATCCCCACAGAGCACACTTAACAACTATATTGTTAGTAACGGAAATATTTTTCCTAACTTGGCGCAAATCACCATGAGTTTCAGGAGAGTACAAGTGGACAGAAATAGGCCTATGGCTGGGTTCTTTCCCCTGTGATCAATAATCAATGCTCCCCTAACCAGGCAAGAATCACAGTATAGCTGCCAATGGCCTGGGATCCTTAAACCACCTGGATCATACCCAGGTGAGGGAGCCAGGGCTCCTGCCCTGCTTACCCACTGACATTCTTCTCCCTGACCTGCCAGAATCATGAGTTCTCAGACCTTTTCTCTCTTCTTGCTTCTCCCTTTGGTATACATTTTTCCTTTCGTCGACAACAATCTAATGTGCCTGGAAACTGCTTCAAGTGCCTATGTTACACTTGGGATCATTTTAATACTTTTGCAGATGGTTTGGAGCATTATTTTTTCTCAGAATGAGCCGTGAACTCTAAATCATTTTTGCCATATTTCTGCACTGACATATAAAGTACACTTGGGATGACTGCAGTCATTTTTTCACTAAACAGTGTCGTTAATTAACAATGGAAAGGATACCGACTCCATTTGTCACAGCATAATGATTATCCCAATCATCCAGGAGACATATCTTAGTGTGGGTTTCCCCGCAAAAGACACTGAGACAAGGACTTGGGTTAGCGTGTATTACTTGAGATAGTTTACTTGGGAGGTGATCCCAGGGAGCACCAGTTAGGAAGAAAGGAAAATATGACTGAAGAGACAGGAAAGCCAGTGAAGGGAGTGGTATGGAGCAGTCACTACTGGGACTCAATCCCCCTGGGGGATTCTGAGGAGACATGAGTAATGTACTTCACAACTGTCCCACAGACAAAAGGGGGAAGTGAACATTCGTTTTCTGACTCCAGTCCTTCACTGGCTGAAGGCTGTCCCTGGGAGAGTTCACTTGCCAGCAGCAGCACCCGCACTTCTAGGCTGCTCTGAACTAGAAGAGGAAGCTCCCACAGTGGTGCACGAAGTGCTCTGGTGGAGAGGCTTAGGGACCCAGCACTTAGAGTGGGAAGCTGTCAATGTGAATGGGAAATGCCCACCCCCAGCAAACTCAGGGATGGGCAAAAAGCGTATCAACAGCATCTGCTACAGCAGCCAACTCCTTGTTTTTGTCCAGCCACCACGTCCTGCTGTGCACTTTTTAATAAATCTCCTTGATTGCACCATCACCAAATATGATCTAAATACAATCTACTATACTCATCTTCCAGTCTTTACCCCATTCCCATGACAGCTATCAATTACCTTCTGTGACCACCCCTACCCCAGGCTCCCCACTGTCTACACAATGGATGAGGTTCTCATGAGGTCATGGCCCTCACTGACCTGCCCCCACCAGTCCAACCTTACAGGTCACCAACTTTCCAACTTTCTCCCTTTCACCAAACAGCCTGTTCCCTTCCTCCATCAAACAATGATCCCTCTAAGCTTTGAGCCTTTCCTATACAGAATGCCCCACCCCTACCCATCCTTTTGAGACCCATACTAGGAACTATCAACTCCTGAAGAGTTTCTTTGGCTGTGGCTTGCACTCTCTTCCTCCTGTGAACTACTCTAGTCCTGATGTCAAACAATACTATTTAAAAAAAAATGTTTAAAGTGAGTAGGGCAGGAAGCCCTGGCCAAACTCTAAGTATCCAACAGGCAGAAACTGAGATCAATACTTCTTTCTTAAGTTCCACCAACACTCACTAGAGTGCCCACTAGCCAAATACCACCAGGAACACATTTGTAGTAAATAAAACAAGCTTTCTTTAGCTTGCTGCAGCAAGAGGAAGAGTTCACCAAAGGAACTGGGGCATCTTAAGAGGAAACTGCAAGAAGCTTATTGCAGAATTTAGATTCGTTCTGGGTGATTCCACAGATAGCCTAGGAAAGTAGAGGCCAGGTTTGGAATGGAAGCTATCAGGAAGTAGGGGCAATTCATTATCTTGGCAAATTTAATCTAGAAGACAGAGGATTGAAGTTGAGGTGGAGTCATCATTGGTAAAGCAGCAGCAATCACTTATAAGAGAAGGATGTTTAATTACTTCTTTGGGTTCAGTGTCCTTGTCTCCACCTTGCTTCATGTATACTCAAGGAAGTAGCCTTGTGTGATTATTTATACTCTGTGAGAGGCATTTATGTTCAATTGGGAACACTGTGGCCTAGCTGCCAGAGTCATTTTTCACTTTCTCACAGGTTATTCAAAAGATACCAGAATGACTTAAATCATTGTTGAATTAATTTCAAATTTATTCTAAACTTAAATGATAATGCTAGCTTTAACTTATAATGTTTAACTCCACCTTCCTGGCAGGCACCATGCACACGGAAGGGAATAAGACATCTTGGCCTTGGACACGGGTCTATGAGCTCACAGTCCAGAAGGAAAGACAAATATCTAGGCTGACACAACACAAGCACAAAAAGTGCCAAAATCTAAATATGTAGAAGGTATTGAGTTAGTGCAGGGAACAGAGTATTAAACTCCATCTGGAGGGTGAGTGAAGCTTTCCAGGAAGACATGTCATCTGAGAAGGATGTAGAAAAGTGACTAGGAGTTGATCACCTGGAAAAAGATGGGTGGAGGATGCCCTTCTGCAGCAGACACACCATATATAAAGGTGTGAGATGGCATAATGGATTGGGAAACAGAATGTAAAGTCAGTGTTGCCGAAACAAACTTTACTCAAAACTAAAAAATATTTTGCAACGGAATTTAATGAATTTTCAAGCCTCGACTATGTAGATATTACATTTTGTAGGTGTGGAAAGAGAGACTGTTACATAATTTATAATGTAAAAACTCAATTAGTCACTGACCTAAGGAGAAAACAGAAGAGGGTTAGAGTAGTATATATGCATTTGATGGTGAAAACAAAGGAAACAGGGACATACTGCTTGATTTCAAATATTTATATTTGGACTGAAAGTCCTCTTTCCTTTCTTCTCCCTCACTTTCCTAAATTCACATATACCTCCAAGGTAAATGAAATAAATCAGGCCTTCGGTGCTGGGTCAGATTTGAGAAAGAGCTTGGATCAGACTAAGAAAGGAAAAGGGTACTTCTGGAATACACAAAAGTGGTTTTTATTTTCTTAAGTAAGCTGAGTGTTGAAGAGGAAGTAAATTATTCCAAAACCTAAATACTCTTATTTACGGATACACTATAGAAATGTGTAGAAACAGAACACAACCTTCCCTTGACTATGAGAGGTAAGAAAAATTTTCAGAAACTTCTAATATACAAAACCAAAGCCCAATACACAGAAATAAAGTCAAACAATTTATAACATTATATAAGAATCACTGAATTAAGTATTTCTCATCTGCCACATAAACATACACAGATACATATATATGTATACGTGCATATTAAATTTCCATACTGCTAATACTGAAGATATAATCTTTCAATAGTTTACTTTGTGGGTGCCTGGGTGGCTCAGTTGGTTAGGCATCTGACTTTGGCTCAGGTCATGATCTCATGGTTCCTGGGTTCGGGCCTGCACTGCGCAAAGCCTGCTTGGGATGCGCTCGCTCTCTCTCGCTCTCTCTCTCTCTCTCCCCCCCCCTCTCTCCCCCTCTCTCCCCCTCTCTCTCTCTGCCCCTCCACCACTTGAGCACGCACTTGTGCTCTCTCTCTCTCTCTCTCTCTCTCTCTCTCTCTCAAAATAAATAAACTTTAAATAGTTTACTTTGTAAATCCAATGTCCTAGAAGTTAATGCATACTTTTCTACAATCCTTCAAAAATTAATACATTATTACTATTTAAGGTCAATTCATTTCTTTCTAGTTTGAAATAGAAATGATCCACAAATTACTCATAAATAAATATTAATGGTAAGAAATGAGGTGTCTATACTAAAATTAGAGAGAAGCATTAACAATCTTAAACTTCTGAATACAAAAAATTAAAGAAAAAAAATTCATTTTAAAAAATTATTTCATTAGCCAAAAAGATGAAAAACTAACTAGAATAGGGAAAGGATATTAATAAACCAAGGTTAAGAAAAATGATCCACATAGTAGTACAAATAAGTGTCCCATGAACACATGAAAAAATGCACAGCTTTTCTATTAATTAAGGAAGCACAGAAGACACCATATTTTACACTATCAAGGCTGGCCAAGGATGGTCACAAAGATGGGAGGTAAGAATCTTCCCTTTCCAGAATCCAGACCTTGCCTGTCAGGAGTTCAACAATCATTTGGAGGAAAAGGTGGCAACTGTAAAAAAATATTAAAGTTGTTCATTACCTGTGACTTAAAAATTCTACTTGTAAGAATGTTTGCAATGGAAAACCTTGTACAAGTAGACCAATACATTTGACATTCACTGTAGAAAAAGAAAAAAACCCAATGTCCATCAAAACAGATTTGTCAAAATATACTATTGATATATCTTTACCCACACACACCCAATGGTATTTCTTTACTTGTGCTTTATGGAAGATGTTCTATTACTTTTTAAGAGGAAAAATCCAATTGCAGAAATGTATACCTGTATAAAGTGAACCCATTTTCATAAAGTAATAAAATCACTATTTGCATAGACCAAACAGCCCAAAACATACATATGCTGTGTTCTCATTTTATTTTTATTTCAGGCAGGACTTATTTTGCTTTAAGAGTAATTTTTGGCAACAAGATATAAAGAGAATGTAACTCTTCATTCCTGAAATCTCTCTAATATCTTTTGATAAAAATGTCTGTTAGTATAGTTGTATAAAACATGTTTATAAAAAGAGTTATAGTAAACCTCAAACCATGCCATAATGGCATAAAAAGGCCATTTGAAGAAATGAGGATGCCATCATGATTTAAGGTATTTCCTTTAGTCAATGAAAAATGCCACATGGTTAGGTCATGATGTCTGCAAGTGCACCATCAGGGTGTTCAAATACAGTCACAAGTCTCAGACACCATCACAACATCATAGCTACACATTCCAGAAAAGAGCAAGCAAGAACAGGCAAGCAAGAACTAGATCCATCCCCACAGCAGTGGAGCCAGAAGGCACAACTGGGGATGCTGTTTAAAACATTCATGGAGAATAAACAAGCAGTTAAAGATGTACAAACTATATAATTAAAAACTGACTGCCAAGTGACTTTCCAAATGTGTACACCTGCCAACCTAACCATGACCATGCTTTATCTTTTACTGGAATTCTGTCAGTTCACCTATGTTACATATGTGCACTGAACCTTTAGGGGTGACTATCCTATCTCTAGTGCTGTAAAAGGAAACCAGTTACACATGCACTGAGCTTCCTGAAATGTTCTAAGAATCCAGTGTTATGCACACAGCAGTCCCCTGATGTCAAGCCTGCTCTTCCAGCTCAGTGTTTCTCAACCTCACACATTGACATTTTGTACCAGATTACTCTTGTGAGAACTGTCTGGTGCATTGTAGATGTTTAGCATAATCCCTGGCTCTGCCTATCAGAAGCCAATAACACCACCTCCAAATTGCGACACCAGAAATATCTCTAGATATTCCCAAATGTATCTTGGGGGATAAAATTATGCTAGGTTGATAACCAATACTCCAGAAAAAAAAAAGTATAAATTTGGGTAAAACCATTAATGGATTTAAAAAGAGGAGAAAAGGAAAGAAAGATGATGCAAAACAGCACAAAAAATGATTAAAATAAATCTAGATTGAAAGTTTTAAAAAGATGGACATCCAGTAAGCTTCTAAAATGAGGATAAGGAGTTAGGATTGCTTTCTTCTTGAAGCTAATTAAGAAACATTCTGAGTAAGGCTAACATTAACAACTCAGGCAGCAACACATGTTGGTGAGGATGTGGAGAAAAAGGATCTCTTTTGCACTGCTTGTGGGAATACAAACTGGTGCAGCCACTCTAGAAAACAGTATGGAGGTTCTCAAAAAATTAAAAATAGACTACCCTATGACCCAGCAATTGCACTATTAGTTATTTATGCAAGGGATACAGGTGTACTGTTTCAAAGGGGCACATGCACCTCAATGTTTATAGCAGCACTATCAACAATAGCCAAAGTACAGAAAGAGCCCAAATGTCTATTGATGGATGGATGGATAAAGAAGATGTGGTATATATACACAATGGAGTATTACTCGGCAATCAAAAGGAATGAAATCTTGCCATTTGCAACTATGTGGATGGAACTAGAGGGTATTATGCTAAGTGAAATTAGTCAGAGAAAGACAAATATCATATGACTTCACTCATATGAGGAATTTAACATACAAAACAGATGAACATGAGGGAAGGAGAGCAAAAATAAGATAAAAACAGGGAGAGGGACAAAACATAAGAGACTCTTAAATATGGAGAGCAAACAGAAGGTTGCTGGAGGCGTTGTGGGAGGAGGGATGGGCTAAATGGGTAAGGGGCATTAAGGAATCTACCCCTGAAATCATTGTTGCGCCATATGCTAACTTGGATGTAAATTAAAAACATAAATAAATAGTAAGTAAGTTTAAAAAAAATTCTGAGTTTTCTTAAATGAATGTGTTGGTGAATATCCCTTCCTTTAGTGACCAAACACTCCTCCTTTAGCAACCTATGTGCATGCTATGGACTGACAGAAAACACCTTGATCTTTAAATCAAAGGTTATATGCTATTTCCATCACTTCAAACTCTATGACCTTCAAGAAGTTATATCATCTCTCCACATCACTCACTAATGTGTATACTGAGGATAACAGTTGTTCATGTGGGTTATTATAAGGATTAAGAGATACAGATAACACACCTAGCACAATGCCTATTATAAGGTAGGCAAAGTATTTTCATCCTTCTTCCTCACAGGATTTAACAGAAGAAAGAACTGCAGATGGAATCCTGGGATGGTACTTTCTTCACTAAAGGAAAGGGACTTAAAAACATCTGTTCAAGAAAAAAAGGAAGACAGGGAGAGGACGATATCCCAAAAAGAAAGACAGCGGTCACAGAGGCAGGTGAGAGATGGAAGATCAAGATTTGGCTCCGGTCACCTTTCGAGGAACAACAGAGTGGGATTCACTCTTTAACCATCTTTCTTTCTTGAGAGAGAGAATCCCAAGCACAGTGCATAGCCCAATATGGGGCTCAAACTGTCAAACCATGAGATCACAACCTGAGTCAAAATCAAGAGTCAGACACTTAACCAACTGAGCCACATAGACACCCCTAACCATCTTTCTTTCATTCTTAATTTCATAAAACTTTTCATTGGTTCTTCAGAGATTTTATGGTCCTTTTAAGCTCACACTTAAGGAGTTACCAGGGATTCCTGTAACATTATCTTTTCATGTAATATACTTTAAAATGCTGATTAAAGTGTTGTGCCCAGGATCTAGGACTATTTTTTTTTTGTAAAATATACTTTAATTTTTAGAGAAATCTCAGGTTCAGAGAAAAACTGAGTGGAAAGTACAGAGAGTTTCCATATGCTCCTCCCCACACACGGGCACCACCTTCCCCACCACCAATATCATACTGACATCGAAACATATTCTAGGCATTAAGGGGGCACTTGTGTTGAGTACTGGGTGTTGTATGTAAGTGATGAATCACTAAATTCTACTGCTAAAACCAATATGACATTATATGTTAATTAGAATTTAAATAAAATTAAAAAAAACTATTCACTATTCTAAGGGTTTCAAAAAATACATACATACACACATAGAGAGACACACATGCAAACACACACACACACACACACACACACACACACATACACATACACACATACCATTTTAGATCACAAAGAATAGTTTCACTGCCCTACAAAATCCTCTGTGCTCTGCCCATTCACCCTTCCTTTCCCTCAAGCCCCTAGTGATCACTAATCTTTTCACTATCTCCATAGTTTTGCTTTTTCCAGAATGTCATATAGTTGGAATCACACAGTATGAGCACTGGCTTCTTTCACTTAGTAATATGCATTTAAAGTTTCTCTATGTCTTTTCATGGCTTGATAGTTCATCTTTTTAGTGCTGAGTAATATTCCTTTGTCTGGATGTACCACAGTTTACTTATCCATTCACCTACTGAAGGACATCTTAATTGTTTTCAAGTTTGGTGATTATGAATAAAGCTGCTATAAACATCTGTGTGTAATTTTGTGTGAACATAAGTTTTCAACTCATTTAGTGAAATATCAAGGAGTGCAATTGCTACGTAAAGAGTATGTTTAGTTTTGTTAAGAAACTGCCAACCCTTCTTCCGAAGTGGCTGTACCATTTTATATTTCTACCAGCAAGAAATGAGAGTTTCTGTTGCTCCACATTCTGGCCAGCATGTGGTGTTATTAGTGCTTTGAATTTAGGCCATTCTAATAATGTGCATAGTAGTATCACATTATTTTAATTTGCAATTCCCTAAAAAACATGATGTGGAACATTTTTTCATAACCTTATTTGCTATCTGTACATC
This sequence comes from Panthera tigris, assembly GCF_018350195.1. Taxonomy (NCBI): domain Eukaryota; kingdom Metazoa; phylum Chordata; class Mammalia; order Carnivora; family Felidae; genus Panthera; species Panthera tigris. The sequence goes on along the minus strand of NC_056670.1, from coordinate 19,890,670 downwards.
TTCTTTGGTGAGGTGTCTGTTCAGGTCTTTTGCTTATTTTTTAATTGGTTGTTCATTTCCTTATTGTTGAGTTTTAGAAGCTCTTTGTATATTTTGGGTAATAGTTCTTTTGTCATATAGGGCCTGTGCAAGTATTTTCTCCCTGTCTCTGGCATGTGTTCTCATTCTCTTGATGCTTTCACTTTTCCTACTTACTTTCTCACCTCTCCATTCCACTCCAAATTTGTTTCCTAATTAATTAGAAATCTTTTTAAAAATTTTTCCAGATATGTTTGCTTATTTCAGGCTTAGAGAACAACTGAAAAGCTAAAACCACCTTCCTCTGTGGCCCTGGTATAGGAGAGAGAGGAGAGACTGGAAGCAGCAGCTAGCCTGTAGCATTTATGAGATGAATGAGTAAGCCAACTCTTGGGGGCGGCAGAAGGGAAGAAAGAGGAGCCAGTGAGAGGTCAAGATATGAACCCAAACTTGGGCCTTCAGTTATGATAATGTATCACACTGCATAAATCATTTCACTTGCAGGACTGTGTGTGTGTGTGTGTGTGTGTGTGCACGCACACATAAGTGTTTGTGTTGTGTGTCTGTGTGTGTGAGCACATGTCATATTCAGAAAGGATTTCAAAGTTGCATGTTTGGCACTGTCTACAAATAGGGTCATTCATGTAGAAAGAGATGTACTTCTCTCTAACCAGAGTGACTATTAGTACACCGCATACAACTTATCTAGTTCTTTGGATGAATTCCTACTCTTGGTTCCCAGTTATCATTGACCAACTGACAATCAGTTGCATTAACAATATATACAAATATGTTAAATACAAAATCTTTCTCCCCGGCAGAAATACAATGGCTACTGAGCAGGTCAAAGAAACTGCTATTGAAGACTGAAAAGCAAAAAAGCAAGCAAAAATCCTCCAAGGAATTTATAACATGTTCTGAGATTATTTTCCTTTTAAGTTCATCTTAGAAGTTGTTTTAGTTTATTGACAAATCAAAAAGTCTCTTCCTAATGAAACAGCACATGAAGATATGAAATATAAAGATAAAATTCAGAAGCAGGCATTTTTAAAATATGTATACAGTTATGAATGGTTTCATGTTTTTCTTAACTGTTAAATCTAACTCCTCCTGAAAAACAGGAGATGTTATCTACAAGAGTAAGGATATGCCTAATTTAGCCTACTTTCAAATCACTGTAATTCCCAAGGATTGAGGCATTATGAAACTGATTATTATCAGTACTAATTATAATCAGTTGTACATGGCAATGGTCACCGAAGGAATACTATATCTAAGAAAACCCTGGAATAAGGAAAGGTATTAAGAAAGGTACACTCTCACCGAGGTGGATTTGGGCTCTGAAAATAGACCTGAGTTCAAGTTTGGGGTCTGCTACCTACTAAACATAAAACCTTGGGCAAGTTATTCTATTTCATGTGCTTTAGTTTGTTTACCTATAAACTGAAAATATCACCATCGAAGTCATAGATTGCTCTGATCATTAAATAAGATTATATATATAGAATATTCAGCACAGTATGTGGCCCCAGCCAGTCTCAACAAACAGTAGTAGTCAATATTATTGGTGATATGTCAATTATGTAACCAAACACTAACTAAAACAGCCACAACAGAGGCGCCTGGGTGGCTCAGTCAGTTAAGCATCTGACTTCGGCTCAGGTCATGATCTCGCCGTCAATGCATTCGAGCCTGACTTCTGGCTCTATGCTGACACTGTGGAGCCTGCAGCCTGAAGCCTGCTTTAGATTCTGTGTCTCCCTCTCTCTCTGCCCCTACCCTACTTGCGCTCTGTCTCTCAAAAATAAGTAAATGTTAAAAATTTTTTTTTTATAAATAAAGCAGCCACAACAAAAACAACTCTGGCTGGAAGACAACCAGGAGGCTGCATCTTGTTAAGTTTCATTTACAAGCTTACTAGGAAAGGCAGAGAGTTTCATTCAGGTGCCCCATGAATGACAAAGATGAGGTCATTTCATCGTTTCCCTGAAGTTTCCTTTTACTACTCAAAACCACTGAAAGGAGCTTTAGACACACTGGTGTCAGCCAAAAATTATGTCACATTCATTCACTTAAAAGATCTATAGGAAAGACATTATTAGCATTTTTCATAATAGTAAATGCCACTCCTGTGTAAAGGCCATGATTTTAAACCTTTCTACTACACACCAGAGCTTAGTGGCTTACAACTCCATCTCTACCAGTGGTTTCACTTTAACCATGACTGAGCTGAACGAGGTATCAGAAAATCTGCAAATACTTACTGAGTGCCAACTATGTACTGGTTACAGTGCTAAGGATACTCTTTACCCTTTGGGTAACTGATCACTTAGAACAGCATTCTCCAACCTGTCTTTGTCACTCATTTTACACCATGAGCTAGTAATATTTATATGTTTATATATACATGTAAATAGTGACATATATGACATAAAACAATACTCTTACACTCTGTTCTTTTCTAATCTAGTTGTATTTTTTTATATGCTGGTTGTGATGACTAAAATAATTTTTGAGACACTAACTCACCACTGGAAACACTGTAGCATGGCACACCATGCCATGCCTCTTCTCTGTTCTCTGCCCCATTTGAGCAGTACAGTGTTAAAAGCCTCAACTAGTTCAATGTGAATACTCAACAAAAGTGTACATACATTCAACATTCTCCTCTGGAAAAAATTAAATGAACAGTCTTCAATTTTTCTCAACCTAAGATTTCCTATTACATATCACTTGTTCTGATGGAATGCAACCAAAAATAATAAAACCTAATTTTGATGATCCTCTTGTTTATTCCAGGAGGAAGAGAACAGCCAAACTTGGTGCCAAATCGCCTCGAAACCAGGAAACATCAAGCAATTTAGCCACACCTCTCATTCCTGATCATTCTGGGGCATCCTGAATAGTCATAAAAGAAAGAGTTTCTATCACTTCAACTCTGTAAGATGACAACTTCCCAGAACAAAAGACAATAAAGCTTCACTAATGCTGGCCACATTTATTTGGAATTTGGCATAAAAACTTTAAACAATTTTCACCCACATTTACAACTTTGCCAGTCTAGGAAGAAAGAGACTAATGAGCAAATTACGGACAAAAAGACCATAAGAAAAATGTTTACCTTAATTAAGAGAGAACAAACTCATCTAGCATTGCATGCCACACAATCATAACAGTGTGATAAATTCTCATTATAAATCACTTTTATCTATTAAGGCAGGTCTGGAAGGACTTCTAGCTGGCAAAACAGTCAAACTTGTTCAAAATGCTATCTATACTTTAATGAAGCTGCATTTACTTTAAAATAGGCTGTGATTCAGAATAGCATATTAAAAATTTTAATGTGTGCCTGAAGTTATTCTGTTAGTAAGGTTTTACAGTATTAAACACCTTAATCCTTAAGTGCTGTCCTCAGAGACATAAACCACTGATTTTTCTATTCAAAGCAGAATATTCTAATACTCTGAACCTAAGAGTTGGAAAGATTTTTATTTTCTTCCACTCAAAATAAATATATGCTATATAGAAGAAATACTATATATTGCTTTATTTTTCTTCTTCATGACACCCCCATTAGGACAACCCTAGAATTGCCTACTTCAATGTTAATTATATTGAATCTTAAATTCTTAGTTCTTTCTAGCTGTAATGAGAATCAACCTTCCAATAATTTCAAATGCTTATAAATTTTTAAAAGTTCCATAGTCCTTACTTAGTTTCGTATGACAAAACATGCCCTTTCCCAAAATGCCATGCTTACTAAGTGGAAATATTTCTAATCCATTTTTTTCACTGTATTCTATATGGTTAAAGAGAATGGAGGAGTAAAAGGGAATGAGAGAAGGACGAATGAGGGGTAGAGAGAGGGACAAATTTTACTCAAAATTATTCTTTACACAGGCACTGAACAATGGTTCATCACTCTAAACTTATTCATGCTAACTACAAAGATGACAGAAACATAAAATTAATGAATCCATAAAAGTGCAGTTTTTGGAAACCAAGATGGACATTATCAAGAAAAAAAGGACTGACTGTTGAAGGACTTTTGCCTGTTTTTCAATAGCAATCATCACCCACTACCTTTCAACATGGTCTTCTCAGTAACTAAGTCATAGTATTTCCAAGTCAGATGGTGAGATTTTGGCTTACAAAGTCAGCTTAACCATAAAAACCACCAAAGGAACTTGTTAAGTATATGTTTCCTAATCTCACCATAGACATACTGAACCAGAATCTCCAGAGAAGAATCTGAATTTCTGAAGTGATGGCAAATTCAGGTAGTTGGCTTTTTGCCTTTCTGCCAGGCAGCTCCCTACCAGCAATTCAACCAAAGTAGCCATACAGCCACTCATTTGGCCACTCTACTAAAGGATTGATGGCTTAAAACATAAAGCATAGGACTAAATTCCAATGGGGTAAAGAAAGGGGCAGACTGGTAGCAGTAGCCATGAAAAATGTATCTCTAGGCTTATATGTGCAACCAATAAGATCAAAAGTCTAGAGAGTGAAATACAACACAATCCATGGCTATATTCTCTCTAGCATCATCTGGGGATCGTCTGTATATTCCAAGTCATCACACCACCATGGGATTTAGAATTTAATAACCATCTAAAACATGGCATGAATCCCTAGATACATTTATATTATTGGATATCTTGAGTAGTAATACTTTAGAATAAAGAAGGTTTAAAATAAAGACTAACAACTGTTTTCTATACAACATTCAGAGGCAGATACCCACATCAAATGGGAGAATTGCCTTCAAAAGTGCCTCCTGTCATTTTCATTTTATTTTTACTTATTAAAAATCATAATTAAACAAATTTAATCTCTGAATTTAAAAAACTTTAACTTAATATAGGTATACACATATCAGGGATGTTAGCCAAAACTGATTCAGCAGCTGTGTGTTTAAGTAACAAGAGCAACTCAAATAAATTCTGAATAGTAAATTCCTCTGAGGAAAACTTTTGATTTTTTCTCTCTTCCTTGAGCTCAATCTCTCTCTTTTGGCACATTCTACTCATAATACAGTACTGTGTACATTCATAGCACTTCATAAATAATAGAAAAATAAAATGATGTCTGTAGACATAGGCCTGGAGGGATCAATTCTTAGGCACAATTCCAATGGTTAACTTTAACCATGGGGAAATTATGCTAAATGCCCTGAAAACATACTGCCGAAATATTTTTATTTTCAAAGAAAAATTTATAATCAAAATGTGGAATATAGTTGGCTATTCTGAATGGGTTAAGTGTGTCAATGACTGGAAACTAAGCTAAAACATTAACCTCATCTATTTTTCTCCATATTATCTAAAATCTCTAAAATTGTAACCACATTTTGAATAAAAAAATCAATTCCAAGTTTCTCATGATAATTGGGGGAAAACACAGCATGGGTAATGCAAGAGAATAAGCCATCTAAAATTATCTTAAATCATTTTAATATTCATGTTTCCTTGGGGATTTTTAGAGACTGATCAAATTACATTTTGATTAGGATAGTAATGAAGTCCATCACATTTTTTAAGTAAAAATATCTGACAATAGGGAAAAAGAATCCAATTTATGCTCAAGTTCCAATTTATTCAAGTAGTAGGCTAGGAATTTTTAAATGGCCACAAACAACCAAACAGGTAGGTAATCCACTAATGAGTAATTTCTTCTTCAGCATGATGAGTATAAAACATCTCAACACACTGAAGATTGAGCATATACCCTACAGCACTTGGCAAATGCAAGGTGTATACTAGCTATGTAATTATACTTGGAAAGTCACCATGCTTTCTTATGACTGGTGAGAACCCAGGCTTCCCAGCTCTTGCCACCACAATCAGTCCACTGAAGTCCCGCTAACAGTACTCACAACAACAACCGTAGAATAATTTACATTCCATGTGATGAGTAACTAATAAAATGAGATTAAAGGAAGGCATTCTAAACTAAAATAAGAAAAGAAATTGAGAAATCCCGCAATGTTTATTATTATTTAGCAATAAAAGTCATAGGGAGAAGGGGAAGCAAATATGAAACCAAACAGCAACAACAAAAAAACTAGACCACAACAGATAATGTTCAGCTTGCATAATCATTGTTTTTGAATTGTTTGATGGTATCTCTCATTATCTCCTAATGACTGTATACACAACAAAGTTTGTTCAGACTAAGGTTATACTTTGGAAAACGATTCATAAAAACGTATACTGGCAGGTCACTTGAAACTACTATGTAACCTTGGAAGAAAACTCAAGGTGCCTGTACTTCCATTCCTGACCATCCATGCATTGGATAGTGTGTTCTAGAATAAAGCAGAAGAAAGGCCACCCAAGGGAAATTCTCAGCCTAAAAGAGAAATGTAGCACATTCGTCACTCTTTGACAGATGAAAAGAAGAAGCGTGCAAGAAAGGAAATCTAAGGTTTGTACTACATTGGAAAGAAAAAAAAATTAGCTATTAAATCTGTGTGGTACAAAAAAAGATGCCTACTGTATAAACACTGGAAGTTTATGTATTGAAAACACTTTATTACACGTGGAGAGTTACCATTACTTATGGCCACTGAATGAAAGGGCATCACTGAAATCATAATTTGCTATGGGATCTCCTATAAAAACATTTCCATTATAATAAAATACTTAATTTTTTTGGTTGTTGGATAAAAGGCATAATTTTCAATTATGATAAGCCTTCCAAAATATTGCTATTACACAAATATTCTGGGACATATGTGGTAAGAATAAAGGTTGATTTTCTCCCGGCAAACTTCCAGGGTTTTTTTTCCCAGTAATTCCAGTCTCCATTATCAAAGCCACCAATTGCACCATCTCTCATGATTTACCTTTCTTGGATTTGGCTCCAATCTTCAGTTTTGATGGCCAAGCAATCTGCGTATTTGTTTCCTCCATGATCTGTAACAAAAATTAAGAGAGAAAAATATTGATTCAATTAAGAGCTTGTATTTACAGTTAAGATTCTTCTAAAAAAATTATTTTCAAGTCTTTAGTCTCATGCTGATAAAGTGATCTCATCTTAAAATAATGCAAAAGAAAAACTTGGTGAAAAGAGATACTCATTTTTATAAGCCTTTAATCTATTAAAAATATTCAAGTATATTTTGTTACTCCCAGTGTTCCTCTCCGTGATGCTCCAGAATTTTAGCATAGAGACAACAAAACCAAAAGTACATGAACAAGTAATTGACCCCACTTGACGCCAGAACTCTCAGAGATGCTTGCGCTGAATAAAATTCCCCAAGACCATCGCCAACAGATTGCAACACACCAAACATAATCCTTGTAATACAAAACTACGTGGGCTAGGCCATACTAAATGAAGATTTTTTTTTTTTTCTGGGAAAAAAAATAACAACTTGCTCTGGTCACATTTGTATTTCATTAAAACTGATGAAAAACCTCTAAATACGACATCATGTCCTAAGGCTGCATTCCCATCATCCTTCGCCTAGTGCAAAATGGCATGCATCTCTGCCCCAGTTCTTTTCTGCTTCCATGTAGCTAACACAGGCCAGGGGGCCTTGGACCCAAATGTGCCAAGGTGCAAGAACAAGTGAGGGAAACAACAACCACAGAGCAAAGGCAGTAGATGGCAATTAAAAAAGAATAACCAAAAAATGTTCATCCTTGTTCCTCTCTTATCACATGAATAAGACTAGATTAAGGTTTACTTTTGTACCATGAATACAAAATTCACCAAAGAAATTGATAGAGCAAACAACTAAACAAGTTAATAGGCAAATAACAGCAACTAGCATACATTAACCACTTCAAATAGTAGAGTAATATATACTTTTTAATATGGACTTAGTGTTAGTTAACTAAACAAACTAAAGGTGAAGACAACTAAACACAGTGAGATTAATAAAAAATACCTTTATCCCTTCAGCACAGTCTATGTCTTATGTAGACATAAGGCTACATGCTTAACATGTTAACGTGCACTGTACTTCACTTAATCCCCCTTTTCACAGCATAAAAGAACTTTCAGCAGATGTTTCAAACAGGCAGCTCACAGACGCACTTTGTCTACCCATCATAAGGTTTTTAAAATGTGAGCCAACATTTTTAACCCTGGGAATTTCACATAGAAATTAAGATTTCTGGTTCTCTGGAAAACTTGACAGATTAGCACCTGGAGCTCACATTCCCACATGGCAACACTTGGCTGGCACTGAGGACCAGATGCCCTCTTCTGTCAGGTCCAGGAAGGTTCTGGGCTGTACCCCACAGCCCCCACTGGGTCTCTCACACTGAGGTCAAGAGCCACTTGCCATTATCATCACATTTGTGTTACTCACTTGCCATTTATCATGGTGTTTATACTGCTATTTTTCTCAGAGAAATATTTCTCTATACCTGTGTATCTCTATTAAAGACTGAAAAACAAAAATGAGGTCACACAGTCCTCACTAAGTCAATGTACTGGCCTGGCCCTGAAAGTAGGTGAACTTGTTACCCCAACCCTATAAGACCTGTACCTGCTTCTTCTCCTCCCATCTCATGTTGTCCTTGTTAATGTGCTCTAATCCATATTTCAAAATTAAGTAAATAAATATTATCCTCTTCAGTTTCTTCTGCTTCCCAGGAACATGCCAGCAGGCTTCCCCCATAGGGCTTCTGTGTCCACGCTCACTCGCCCTTTCCACTCCTGCATGACCCCAACTGGAATTCTTCTTCCCATCTCTCTGTGCTGACTTCTCTCCTATCCCTTACTGTATTCTGAAATTCTCCTATTTTCTGTATTTACTTGTTTATAATCTGTCTCTGCAAAATAAAAGCTCTCTATCCTACGCACAGCAAGCACAGGATATATTTGGGTAAATGAATCTTCATAGCATGCTTACAAAGCAGACTTCTTTATTCCTCACACAGGCAGGAAGCAGTAGAGTGGAGATAAAAATGCCAGGCTATTTGTAAAGACCATATTTTAATGACCAAACCATACAGAACATAGGGTCTCTTTTTAAAACATGTATATATGCTTTAATATTTGTGCATAACAAGTGGCTTTAACATCTTACAAATATTTATCAAGAGCCTACCTAGGTTCCACAAGTTCCAGGACCCACAGCTATGAATAAGATACAACTCCTGGCATCCACAAGCTTACAGTCCAGTCAAGGACACAGATAAAAAAGCCAACTGCTTAACAGTAAACCAGCTGCTAGCACAGGATCTGCTCACAAGGGCAGCTCACAGCCACTATCTTGAAAGGGCCAGTTAAGGGAGGTGGTTAATAAAGGTTCCCTAAAATATAATCTATAAAATCACTTAAGTCCTGAAGCCAAGTAAAAGTAAATTTCTGGGTAAGTTCAACAGTCACTGAATGAGGGGAGGAAGCTCCAATTAGGAGGGACTTCTCCTATAGTCCAGCTATAGTTCCAGCTACTATACGTACATATATCTTCAAAGTGACTAAAAATTGATTCAGAATTTTCCTCTAAGTTGCTTTATGCCAAAGACATAAAATGGAAAAATGAGACCATACTATATATAATGCTGTTGGTGGGGAAGCATTATAATTTGCATACTTTTCTTTTTCTGAATTAAATAACTTGTCCATTTAATCCAGTAAGTTATGTTGGGTGCCACAATTATAATACTATTATAGAGAAGTCTCCTTGTCAACATATGGTGGCAAGACATAACTTTCTAAAATCTTAATCATTTGCAGAAGTTCCTAGAAATCACCCTGCATAAGTATTATCTTTTTATTAAATACCAATAGACGCTCCATGATAGAAAATAATATGCCAGAGATAATACCCTAGTAGTAAATAACAGCCATCAAGTCAAAACGCTACTTTACACACACTCCCTCTAAGCTTCCCACCAGTCTGGAGTCTCCACAACCTACCCGCCTCGACACTCTCTGTGAGGGGAAAAGAGACTATCCCAAGCTTAGTATCCCTACCTCTAAAACCGGAGTTTCATCTTCCACACCACATGCTCTCCAAAGTTCTATGACTGGCAGTCAATGTCAAACCTTACAGAGAAAACAAATTGCTAGTTGTTGGAATCTAGCACCTGTAGCTGACCTTCTCTCTATGTTTAGGGGGAAAAAAAACAAACAAAAAAACCGACTCCATTGAATATCATGTGTAGCCAGTCAATGCCACCCACACAGGTCATTCACCAGGCTGCAGTCCCCATACAGAGCTCCAAATGGATGCCTTCTCAGACATCCCTTTATTTGTTCATCACTGTGTGTAATCTGGTCATTAAGAGAGGGAGTCAAATACCAGCTCTGCCACTTTCTAGCTATCATTTTGGGCAAATTACTTTTATCAGCCTTTTATTCTCTGTATAATTATAATTATAGTACCTACTCATAGAATCGTTGGTTTTGATAAGAAAACATGTGGAAAACCTCAAACACAGAACATGGCCCACAGTGGTTGTTAGATAATATTAACCCCTGTGTTAATTACACATACATTACTTTTGGTCAGGCACCGTCCTGGAAACTAGGGATATGACAGCAAACAAGACGGTGCTTCCCTCCAGGATCTCATGGTCTAACAAGGGAGAGGACAGGTTAACCCATTATTATGTACTGTGTGTCAAGTTTCAGAATGAGACAGGGCAATATGAGAATATATAGAGGGAGTCCTAGCCCAGTCATGGGCAGTCAAGGAAAGTTACCCCAAAGAAATGCCTATTAATGCTGTCACCTGAAGGAAGAGAAACAGCTAGCTGGATAAAAGGTAGGAGAAAGCATCCCACATAGAAGAGTACATGTAGAAAGGTCAAGGGGTGCCTGGGTGGCTCAGTCGGTTAAGTGTTCGACTTTGCCTCAGGTCATGATCTCACATCTCGTGGGTTTGAGCCTCGCATCAGGCTCTGTGCTGACAGCTCAGAGCCTGGAGCCTGCTTCAGATTCTGTGTCTCCCTCTCTCTTTGCCTCTCCCCTGCTCTCACTCTTGTCTCTCTCTCAAAAATAAATAAACATTAAAAAAAAAGAAAGGTCTAGAAGGAAGGAGGGTAGGTACTCCAGAGGATTTGAGGGTGATTCAGTGTGGCTGAGGTGCTTCAAGGCTCACTTCATAAATCCAGGACAGCAAATGTGTCTCACGTCTTCTCCTCCCTCCTATGGATGTGCACATGGACATGCTCACAAAGACTTGAAGACATGACATAAATCAAAGACATACAGGACCTGTGCTTGGCTACTGCTCATTACTCTAAGAACCAGGAAAGTAACTGCAAATAGGAAGAGGCAATACTTACTTCACTTTTAGGAAGTCAAAATTCCCCTTAGGAAGTTATCAATGAAGCTTTTTAAACTATCACCTCCAATGACTCCAAGTCAGTTCCTACAGCACAGTCACTGCATACTAATAGTTGGTTTTAGCCTCAGCCAGTTATGGAATAGTAGAGTGTGAAAGGGCCTCTAATCAGGGGGAGGAGGAAGACCAGTTCTCTGGTGGGAGTGTTGGGGGAGGATGGTCCAGGAAGGCCAGGACTGAAGCTGGATTACCAGAGCAGGGGCTGAAGCATGAGCCCTGGTAGAAGAGGACGTAGACTGCAGGGTGCAGAGGCAGAAATCAGGGCACTCGGCAAGTGAAAGAAAGGCTCTGTGTACAGCAAGCTACTTTTTAAAAAGATGTCCTAAATGGACATCAAGACAAATAGGAAGGTAAATCAAGGTAAATAAGGGAGCTGGAAAAGGTGAGGTCCAGAAGCTGAGGCCTGAAATCAAAGAAGCCACAAAACCTCTGGGAAGAAAATGACTCTCTTATGTCTCAAAAAAGGAAAAAAAAAGAAATTCTAAAGTGACTTCCAGCTAGCTTTTTAAAAACGATCTTATTATGGCCTTGTTTCTACCTTCACAAAATCAAAGCCCAAAGAACACACTACTAATTTTGAATCATTTTCTACACACATTAAATCACACTTTAAATATTTTAAAGACTTATATTAACTCATTATTCTGGATGATGTACATTAATAAAGCAGCTAAAGGAGATCAGTGGAAAAACTGGGATTTCTCCTAGAGGAAAAAAGTGGTGGCGGTGGCAGGGGCGGGGAGCAGCTAGAAAGCTTACAGATGAGTTACATATATTTTTTAAGATGTCCCTGGGCTTCCAGACAACCCTGACGTAAGTGCTTACTTTCCATTTCAAAGAGGCCATGTCTGCCTTAAGAGCTCTGGTGTAGATACAAGCGATATAAATGTCACTGAGTAGACTGGGTTGTTGACCAGTGATGTTTAAAGTGTTAAAGTGATGTTTTTTAAAAATCACAGAAATGGGACCACTAAAGCAGTTAATCTTAAGGATCTCATAATGGATGAAAACACTGACACCTTTTCAAAAAAACATTATATACTTTCCACAATCCAATTAATTTCTACAAGGAAATCACTTTACAGAAACCCATGTTATGCCCTAATTCTTAAACAAGTCAGGATATTGTCCAAAATGTTCAATTTGCATTCAAGGAATAATTCAATTAAGTGGCTAACAGTGACCAACCCCTCTCCAAAAAAAATAAGATGTGTGAAATTTGAACTGAAAGTTGGGAAACACACTTAAAATGGCTAATGCTTCCTTGTAGAGCAAGGTCGCCATGCATTATCATGGCAGTTAAGCAAATGCTTTGGTGTGCAAACCACAAAATCTCCAAGAAGAAAATGATTATCTTCTGTCTCAGGGAGAAAAATCCTGGAGTGAGTTCCAGCTAGTTTTCTTGGTTTTGTTTTTAATATCATTGCCCTGGTTTCTACCTTCAAAAAAAATCGAAGCTCAAATGTTTACTGAATCATTTTCAGTAAACACTAAATGACACCTTAAATGTTTATTCTAACTCATAATTCCGGGTGCTATATGTTTAAGCCATTTCAAATATGTCAATTTCAACTTCAGGACACCTCCATTGTCAAGACAGTATCTTCTCAATTCTGTCAATTTCAGCTAGGTTTCTTTATTTCATTATAAGCAGCAATTCTATATGTCATGAGGAGAGATGAGATTTTAGAGGAGCTTATCTAAAGATGAAATATTTTGAAAAATAACTATTTTAAGTTTATGTTGTCAAACTTGCTATACTCATTACTAACAGAGGATTAATAATGGAAATGTAATTTAATTCTTATGCTAATTTCAGATCTGATGAACAGAAATATTTACAGTAACGAAAGTATTTAACCCAAGAATATCAATTTTGAAACATATAAAGCAATTAAGATTGTTGACATCAGAAAGAATATATACTTTTTAGTTCATCTTTAATAGTTACTCTTTCATGGGGCACCTGCTCAGTCAGTTTCAGTCAATTAAGCATCTGTTCCTTGATTTCAACTCAGGTCATGACCACACAGTTCATGAGGTTGAGCCCTGCATCAGGCTCCTCACTGACGGCACGGAGCCTGCTTGGGATTCTCTGTTTCCCTCTCTCTCTGCCCCTCCTTTGCTCATGTGTGCATTCTCTCTCTCTCTCAAATAAACTTAAAATATTTTTTTAAAAATAAAAACCAAATAAAAGTTACTTTTTCATGATGAAAAATGTGATGAAGATAGTATCCTGTGGATATGTAACAGCTCTGTTAACATCTTTTTAATTCATATTTGTATTTTGTAAATAGGGCATAATGTACCCTGATCAAAGAGTAATAGCACTGCTTTTTTTTATATTAAAAAGGTACCTAATAAACAAGGAATCATATATTCCTGTTTTGGTTTTAGTTTCTATGGGGAGTATGAGAAGGAAAGTTGGCAAGGGAGCATAATGTTTACATGGCCTGGAATTTTAAATTTTTTTAATTGGAAGAAAGTTCTATCAGCTATTGAAAAAAATTTCATCACAGATTTATTTACAAGGGATAATTTAAGTAATTTCACTTAGCCAAAATATTTTGCCAAAATTAGAATAAAATAAATAAGTTAAAATCCAATCAAAATCTACATGGAGTTTCATCCATGATAAAAAAAAATAATTTATATTTTTCAATGCTCAAGTCATAATAAATGTTTTTTCCATCTCCAACAAATTCCATATTAATACACCATGTGGAAAGAGAACATATCTACCAATATTCACTATACTACAGATTCTGCAAGTTTGCAGCAATTACAGGATAATATCTTACAGATGATGGAAACCTTTGCCAAACCAACAATTCTACTAACATGCTTATTTCACCAAATTCTTCAACCCAGACATAAAGTTAAAAATCCACAGGTAAGTAAACACAGCATCTCAGATCAACCAACGACAAGTCTATTTACGCTGTCTTTACTCGAAATATTTATTCTTGGACTAGGAAAAGAACACTGAACACTCTAACGTGACATTTATACTCTAAACTATTGAAAATTCATCATTCAAAATGGCTGCCAGCTGGGAGCCATCTGCAGCCTGCTTCCCCAAAAAACTAGCTCATCTGTGATTCTAGTTTCCTTATATCAATAGAGAAATAGGTCTATCCTCATGGAGAAGGCTGTTTCAAGTTACTTCAGGTACTAATGGGTTGTGAGTCAATTTGCTGCATTTCACAATGAAGGGAGCTATGTGAGAAAAGAGCCAACTAGAAAGCCCTGAAAAGTGGAGATGGGAAAGTAGTGAACTTCTCACACGAGGGGGTGTCTAAAAGCTGGGGATGTTTATTTTGCTGAGACATTAGCAGGCTCTGTTGTATTTCATTTTAAATCCACGAAATGCATCTCACCGACTCAGCTATTTGTCATCTTCAGAACAATTCCTCACATTTGTCTAATATTCTTATACATTTCCCATGTATTCCTCACAATAATCTTAGAAATCAGATAAGTGTAACCTATTTTGCAGATAGGCATGTGGCAAAGTCCAGTGAGAATCTAAATCACATGACTCCCTGGCAAGGGAAATTTCTGCCCCACTTGGCTTACAAAGTAAGTGAAAAATACCACATATTTATGGAGGCGGGGGGGACATCTGAAAGCCCAACCTCCCAGAATTCCACCATGAAGTGCTCACTAGCAGCAGAGTGGCTGCCCCTCAACACTCTGATTAACTAATGACAGAATAATCCAGAGATAGCCCCAGAATGGTTCAATCCAGGAAAGGATCACCACCTCCATGAACACATGCAGCATATCGGATGCATTTTGGCTGTCACAATGACACAACAGAGGGCCACACTGGCACTCGCTGGCCAGGGCTACAGAAGCTGAACTTCCAACAAAGAGCAGGACAAACCCACTCAAGATGTCCATATACGCATCCTGGCTTGGCACAGTTCCAAGAGCCATAAAGTTGCCATAGCTTAAGTAAATGGTGCCAATCCCCCAACAAGACAAGATTACATACCAGTTAACAAAGTATATTAATTGTGAGTAGTTGCATCAAATACACATTCTGCTGCCCTCTCTTTCAGGATACAAATCACTACATCTTTATCACTGACCAGTCATGCCACTTCTTTCAAAGTCTGTGGGGGATTACTCACTGCACATCTGTAATCAGTTCATGCACAGATGGCAGACCAAGGAGTTGTACTGACTCCTTGTCTCCCAAGGTAAGAAACAATGACATTTTACAAAAAATGGATAATCAAAAGTGGAAACTGGCCAACCACGATGAAAGTACAGCAAACAAACAGTGAGATTGGAAGTGAAATCTGAGTCAAATGTCAGGGGTACAGAATCTGGGATGCTGGGAATGAAGACGCCATCGCTATTAGAGAGGCTGTGATATGCAGCCAGAGGAAACTCAGTGCATACAAGCCTAGTGACGTAAATAATGAAAGTGGTTGTGACAAAGAGGAGCTGATGCCGGCAAAATACTACACATTAAAGAAACTCTGGGAGATATTTCACAACTTTCAAAGTACAAAGGATGACATGTTGGAGTCGGATCTAGACTTACGGTTACCAAGGCACAGAAAAGATGCTCCCTCAGTATCATACGCTATACAATAAAAAAAGCACTGTTTCAACTATTCTTTTTCTTTAATTATTTTAATGTGTATTTATTTTTGAGAGAGAGAAAGAGAGAGAGAGACAGAGACAGAGACAGAGTATGAGCAGCAGAGGGGCAGAAAGGGAAGAAGGCACAGAACCGGAAGCAGGCTCCAGACTCCCAGCTGTCAGCACAGAGTCTGATACAGGGCTCGAACTCATGAACTGTGAGGTCATGATCTGAGCCAAAGTTGGACGCTTAACCAACTAGGCCATCCAGGCGCCCCAAGTTCCAACTATTTTTGACAAGTTTTTTTACCAAAAAAAAAATGAAATACATTCATTCTCAATATTTCTAACATTTAAATACAGTGCATTAAATAATTGGCTTTAATATCTTCATTTTCCTATACATTTATCACTAACAGAAACTTTTAATATTTTCACAAAAATGTTTAGAAGTTTGAACATGTTTAGAACATGTTTAAAAATGTTTAGAACAATGAACATCATTCAAGTTTCCCAGTGATTACTGAAAACACTCTGCAGTTTCAGCCTGCACAGTCATTTTTATGGTCCCACGTTGCTGTGCAAGTTGAGGACTACCTTTTATGTCCTATTGAGAATAACTGACAAGGGGCTTCACACTGTTCCACACCATAGGCAAGCTTAAATAATTCATTTCTAGAAGCTCAGAGAACTCCCCCTTATCAACCAAAATCTAGCTCAAATATACCCTCCACTCTGAACACTCTCCCAACCCTCCTGGCCAGAAGTCATCTTTCTCTCTCCCCTCCGCACTCTAACTTTGTTGTGGCAACATTATAGTACTTATTTCTTTGCTTGTTTTTCCAATCCCACCAATAAAGTGGCCTCCCAATGGCCAACAAACTGTATCTTGTTCACTTCTAAACATTTGAATCTAGCACTTAGGATCTAAGAAGCATTGTTAAAATACAGTGATGGAGATAAGAAAGGTCAAAAGGAGAGGCAACAATTATCTAAGACTTTCCAATTACTTGGCACTTGGTAAATCAGACAGAGTAGAGCAGCTCCATCTACACAGTCTCCTTTAACTCATACAAAAAATGGTATCTGTTAGGAATCTGCTTATCAAAATAAATGAACTGAGTCAATATTCCTTAAATGAAGGTAAATTCTGTATCACTGACAGAATTCATTCTCCCAGGGTATGTCTGCATACTAATGGATAAAGAAACTCTCCAACTAAAATGTCTGAGGTGGAGAAGTACAGTGAGTGGCAAGCTGGGCCAAGTACGGGTTGTGGACAGTGGGAAGCCTAAGTTCTGTCATTTCCACTCTAGCCAATGGCTGGCACAGGCTCAGGGGCCCGCATCTGCCCATTGTAAAAGATGAGCCAGATTTCTGTATTAAGTCTCCTGATTTTCTAAAAATTTTTTTTAATATTAATTTTTGAGAGACAGAGACAGAGCATGAGCGGGTGAGGGGCAGAGAGAGAGAAGGAGACACAGAATCTGAAGCAGGCTCCAGGATCTGAGGTGTCAGCACAGAGCCTGAAGCAGGGCTTGAACCCATGAACTGCAAGATCATGACCTGAGCTGAAGTCACACACTCAACTGACTGAACCACCCAGGTGCCCTAAATCTCCTGATTTCTAAATGTGACCTATTTCAATTATTTAAAAAACACTGCGGGCCAGAGAAAGCATGGACCCTACTACTTTCTGACCTGTGCTCCAAACCAACAAGAATTTTCATGGGGTATGAGTGGGTTATTTGTAATGATCTATGTTAATGAAGAACAGGTTTCTTGGTTCCCCTGGGACATAAGGATCTGTGATTCTTAATGCTATTTCATTCCCCAACTATCACTTTATTATAATTCCCCAGAAAGTTTAAATATATCTTTATCATATCTATTATCACAAGTGTATAATAAAAAGGTTAAACCTGAACTATCTAAGTTGTATATAACTTGAATATAATGGTTTAATAGTACATATCTTGGGTAAAAAATGTAATAGTATTGATATCTCTAACAAAATCAAGTTACCAAACTTTGTTAACTTTCTAGCCTCTAATTTTTCATAAGCCCATTATTCTAGTTACATGATTTCACATTATATGCTTTTTTAGGCAACACATTTTACCATCCACATCACCTTAATCTTCTTCAAGCAAACAATCCTACTTAGCTCAGTAAACCCCAGTAGGATTAATGCTGACTGATAATGACAGATTAGCACAAAAGCAGATCTATAATGGCATCCCTAAGACATTAATAAGATAAAATTCTATGCAGGCTGTACTGGGTAAATAGGAAACGAAGTACTAGGTTTGAGAAAAGTTTGCTTTAAAAAAGGAATAACGAAGAGGTACATATTGGTTATGCTACTATTGTAACAACTCCAAATGTCAGTTGATGAACACAAAAGTTCCTCTCTCCTGTTAAATGGACTGCATAGGTCAGCAAAGGGCTTGGTTCTCCACAGTCATTCAGCGAGCCAAGCTTATGGAGGCCTTTCCATTTTATGGCTGCCCATCTAGAATCCATGGCCTCCTATCTCCCTTTGGAAGAAAAATAGGAAGAATCCTGTGCTGAACTTTTACTACCTTGGCCTCAAAGAAAAACACATTACCTCCCTCACATTCCATTGACCATAACTACACACATAGCTCTACCAATTCAAAAGGAGCTGGGTCATGCAGGGGGCAATTAGAGTATTTGCTGGGCATTACTGTCTCTGCCAGATGGTTCTTTATTTTTTAAGTTTATTTATTTATTTTGAGAGAGAGAGAGAGAGAGAGAGAGAGAGAGAGAGAGACAGGCAAGGAGAGGCAGAGAAAGAAGGAGAGAGAGAATCTCAAGCAGGCTCCGCACTATCCGTACAGAGCCCAATGTGGGGCTCAAACTCACAAACTGCAAGACCATGACCTGAGCCAAAATTAAGGGCTGGAAGCTTAACTGACTGAGCTACCCAGTCGCCTCTGCCAGATGGTTCTTTTAAAAGCTTCAACATCATATAGTAAAACCTACTCTTGCTCCTTTCAGAATCCAGACTTGTACACATAACCTCCTAAACATATCTCTGCCTTGATATCCCACCAGCTCCTTAGACATGTTTAAACTGTGCACAATCTTCTCCACACAACAGGACATTATAAGTTGTCTATCCAGGATCCAGGAATCAACCTGGTTATCTAATAGAGTGATGCCACTCCCAATGCCAGGGACTGATTTAAGAATAGGCATGAATAGGCATGAACCTAAAGCTCAACAACAACAAAATAAACTAAGCAACTTGACCCCAAAATGGGCAGACCTGAATAGACTGTTCTCCAACAAAGATATACAAATGGCTGATAAGCACATGAAAAGATGCTTGACACCACTGATCATTACAGAAGTGGAAATCAAAAGTATAATGAAACAGCATCTCACACCCATTAAGATGGCTACTATCACACACAAAAAAAGCAGAAAGTGCATGCTGACAAGGATGTGGATAAATTAGAACTCTTGTGCACAGTTGGTAGGAATGTAAAATGGTACAGCTGCTGTTGAAAACAGCAATGTGGAACACCAAGAGCAATTCATCAAAAAATTAAAAATATAATTAGCACATTATCTAGCAATTTCACTTCTGGTTATACACCCAAAAACTGAAATCATAGTCGCACAGAGATATTTATACATCCACATTCATAGTAGTGCTATTCATGATAGTTAAAATGTGGAAATGTAATACAAGTGTCCATCGATGGATGAATGGAAAAGCAAAATGTGGTACATGCATACAATGGAACAGTATGCAGCCTTATAAAGGAAGGAAATTCTAACATATCTACAACATGGATGAACCTTGAGGCATTATGCTAAGTAAAACAAGCCAGTCACAAAAATACAAATACTGTATGATTCCATTTCATGAGAAAATTTACCTCAAGTTGTCAAAATCATAGAGACAAAAAGTAGAATTGTGGCTTGTTTTCAGGGGCTACAGGGAGGGGGCAATGAGGATTTATTAATGGGTACAGAGTTTCAGTTTTACAAGATGCGAAAAGCTATGGGGATGGCTGCTGGTGATGGTTGAACAAGAATATGAATGTTTTTATTACCACTGGACACTTAAAAATGGTTAAGATGGTAAATTTTATGTTATGTGGATTTTACAACAATTAAAAGAAGAGGAGTGGCTGGGTGGTTCAGCCAATTGAGCATCCAACTCTTGATTTAAGCTCAAGTAATGATCCCAGAGTCATGGAATCGAACCCTGTGTCAGGCTCTGTGCTGAGCATGGGGCCTTAAGATTCTCTCTCTCTCAGGGCCCCTGGGTGGTTCAGTTGGTTAAGCGTCCAACTCTTGATTTTGGTTCAGGTCATGATCTCATGGTATGTCGGACAGAGCCCCTCATCAGACTCTGCACTGAGAGATGGAGCCTGCTTGGGATTCTCTCTTGCCTTCTCTCTCTGTGCCCCTCCCCTGCTCACTTGTGCTCTCTCTCAAAATAAATAAACATTAAAAAAAATTCTCTTTCTCCCCCTCTCATGTGTGTTCTCTCCCTCAAATAAAAAAAAAATTAAAATTAAAAAAAGAAAGAAAGAAAGAACAGCCAGGCATGTGATGCAATTTGGGTGAAAGATAAATAAGAAAAGGTTTGATGGGCACTTTTGAGAATGAAGCTTTCTGGCTTTTTAAAGAGAATTTCTGAAAAGGTTCTCTCTCTCCCACTAGATGGGAAACAAAGACACATGGAGCCCTGATGCTACAAGAAGAGAATCAGCTCTGGGATAAAACTGACAGGGTGGAAGACAGAGCTGAGTCAGAGAACATCTGAGTCCTGGATAACATCACAAAGCTTCTTGATCAACTATCCCTGAAGCCATTACCTGTGCACACTTCAGTAATGAGAGCAGGTACACGTTCATGTTGGTGAAGCCAGCCTGTTACTGGAAATGGAAAGCATCCCACTGGATGCACATTCCAAACCTGGTCCTCCTTCTGACTTCCACACTTTTCTCTGATATGTGTTCAAAGCTGTCCTCTCACCTCCCATAGCTTCTCCCTCGCTGCCCACACTACTGTACCCAATCAGTTGCACAGACCTAGTGATTCTCTCCCCCAAACTGTGCCCAGAACCTAAAACAACCTTCCATCCAGGTAATTACCACTCCTGAGCATTTCCACAAAGGGCTTCACACGTGGTAGCAGCACTTCCAGCTCTCTCCCCTTCAAGTCGTTAAGTGCGGATATTTCCCTCCTCTAAATCCACCAGTGCTTATTCATTATCTCTTAAGTCGGGCACAAACTTCTTGGCCTAACATTAAGGCTGTCCATACCAGGCCACGACCCACCTCTTTGGTTTTACTTTTCCTCAGTCTCCTCTACTTTCATCACCACCACTATCCACTGTCCTGCCCACACCCAATCCCTATGGTTTTCTTGCATTATATAAGCAGTTCTATTGTTTCACGGTCTCCTGCACTCAATTTCTATCTGTTGTTCATCACAAAGCATAAAAGCAACTTCAAGATCCCCTCAATTTAATACAATCTTTCCCTCCTCTGAGCTGCTATATTGTCTTTCTTATGCCACTTATATTTCTATTTTTAAACTGGATCAACCCCCTTCTAGAATAAACTATCTTTGAGGGAAAAGTCTATTTTACTTATACTGAACTTGCCAGGTCTTGCAAGGCCTAATTATTGGCAAGCCAATGAAAGTTACACTTTTGACAATCACAAAGAGGATGTCTGGGCATTTCATTTGCAAGACAGTTTTAAGCTTCTAGAAGAACAATCCATTGCCCTTTGAGGAAACCAAAGGTAGAATCACATTATTTTAATAGGATCATATATCTAAATCAAGAGTCCCTGGCTCAGATGTCAACTGGAGTCAGGCAAGGAACAGTTAGGAATGGATGGGCAGAGTGCATGCTTTTAATTCAAATATACATTACACACACACACACACACACACACACACACAAATAGACAAACAAAGATTATTCATTGCCCCAAACAAATACATTTTCTCTCATTTTCCTGAGATTCACCACCCCCTTATTCATATTTCCCCTTGATCTATAAATATGAGTACAAGAATTACTCCACCATGAGAAAACCAACAGTGCACTGACACCAACCGTCACAGAATAAGAGGGAGTGGAAGAGCATGTGGCAAACAGGGACACATCACTAGCTCCAACCAGCATGTGTAGACACTGGCCCAAAGTAGCCAGACTTTCCAACTTTCCAAGAAAAGCTATCAAACCAGACTGGCATGTAAAATCTCCTTAATTTTAAAACGCAGCTAAATAATTTACTTAAAAATCACTATTTAGATAAATATGATATGGCCTAAACTAAATGTTGATATACCAAATACAACCAGCAAGCCATTCTCTTGTTTTCTGTTTACCTGAGATGGGTTAAAAGAGAAATAACAGAATGTGGTAATACTCAAAAAGTGAATAGATGGTGCTTCTATCAGAATCAGAAAATTCTGTGCCCCAGGCATTTTATAAAGAGCTGGGCTTTGATCTTAGGAAGAAGGAACAGGCAGCTTTACAAGCCAGCACCTGACTACGGGTCTAGGGCATTTGGTGGGGAGGCCCAGGGCTAAAGGCTGCTGGGAAGCTGAGATCAATTAAGCCTCATACAAGGTTATATGTGAATTCCCTTGCACTTGGTAGAAATTTTTAAACCACTAAATTTTCCTGAATTAATGTTAAATTAACACTTCCAAGAGGATGCCAGAAAAATAAAGTATTACCCTGTTGAATTTGGTACAGCATGACAGAAAATATCTACTGTACCATAAATGTATTTTTCTGCAAAAGTAATTTTAAATATTTCTGATATAGGAAAAAATATAGAGCTCATAAAAAGTTATGAGTAATATTCAAAGGATTTATACATTTCAAAAATTATTTTAATTGATTATGAAAATTTCCAAAGAAGCTACTCCGGAGACTTAAGTGCACTAACGATGTCACAAGGGAGACTTGGAAAGACAAACATACAGATATACTAAGGTTTCATTCATTTGCAAAAGTGTAGAATTAGATTTGGCAATATTTCAGATGTCTTCATGTAATTCTTAGAATAAAAGTTTCAAACAGTTTTTCCCTTGTGAATTTTCAGGTTCTTAAACATCTAAAAAGAATCCAATTAAAAACCACCAAACTTTCCAAATGCTGGTTTCAAGAAATTAAGATTCTTTCGATACAACTCAAATTCCAAAACCTATTCACACCTGATAAAATGGCATAATTATCCTATATTATGAAATATGAACCAGTTGGTGAGGTATATTTTTACCATTATGCATTCATTCATTTATCAAATAAGGTAAGTATGAGACATTATGCTCAACCTACGAGCAACAACGATGGACAGCTATGGCCACTGCTCTCACAAGGCTGATATTATACTCAGGGAAACCAACAACCAACCCTTACACCCTTAACTACAAAGTGTAAGAAGTTTCATGAAAGAAACTTACAGGTTGCAATGATCTCACCTAACATAGAGATGCCATGTAGTCTATTAATCAAGGGAAGGCTATGCCTTGATGAAATGAGCCACAATATGAAGCATAGTTACATCAAAGTGGGTAATGAAAATCATGCCTGGGAGAGGGAGCAACATTCATTCATTTTTAAATATATTTACTGCATGCCAGATATGTGTCAGTCATTGCAGTAAACATTAGGCATAAATAGTGAATAGAATTTAAATAGTCCCTGATTACACTTATAATCTACTGGGGGAAATGAACAGGTATAATAAAATAAATCTACTGGGAGAAATGAAGAAAAGGCAGCAGGAAGAAATCATTTTTTAAGTGTGGTAGGGGTTAAAAAAGAACAGGATGCTCTGAGTCAGAACAGTAAGAGGGGCAGTACTTTATACTACATGAGACGACCTCTCTGAGAGCGTCACTGAAAGATGCCAAGGAAAACATAAAGAACATTGCAAGCTGAGAGTACAATACAGCACAAAGGCCCTGAAGCAGAAGGGAACTCAGTGTTAAAGGCCTGAAAGGCAACCAGAAAGCAGGAGGAAACAGCAATAGGTTAGGCGGAGAGGGAAGTAAGGGCCAAGTCCAAAGATCCACGATAAGGGGGTTGGATCTCAATATAAAGAGCTAGGAAGGCAATGAAGGGCTTTAAGCCTTGGAGGAACATGACCATATTTGTCTTTTACAGATCACAGTGAAGAAGGCAGGACTGGGAGTAGAGAGAAGAGCTAGGAGGGCATTGCAACTGTCCAGCAAGAGATGATGGGAGCGTGAAGAAGGGTCAGGATGGCAGAGACAAAGAAAAATGAAGCAAATCAACATATACTGAGGGTGGAACTGACAAGACTACTGATTGATTTGATTGGAGAGGAGTGATGAAAGAGGAGTTATCAAGTTGTCAATCAGGTTTCTGGTTCAAATAACTAGATGGCTCATGCAATCATGGAGACTAGAAGAAAGAAAGAGACCAAATGAGACTAAGAAAATAAAAGTTTTAGTTAAGTTACATTTTTGAAGTCTATGAGCCACTCTAGTAGATTTATAGCCAAGTGGAAATATCAGGCTAAGGTGATAAGAATCTAGTGATCAGAAGGAAAAAAATTTAATTGGAACTATAAATTTGGAATTAGATATTTTAGATCATGGAATCTGAGACTCTCACCTACTAAAGACAGAAAAAACAAAGGTCCTCCTAATTTGGGTGTGAAACTAACCTTGAGACAAAGTAGAATGGTAAGTAGAATGGAGGTCAGGGGAATAGGGAATAGGTATTGTTTCATGGTCATGAAGTTTCGCTTTGGGAAGGTGAAAAAGTTCTGAACATGGATGGTGGTGACGGTTGCAAAACAGGGTGAATATACTTAATGCCACTTAAAAATGGTTAAAATAATCTTACGTAGTGTGACTTTAATAAAAAAATAAACTAAACCTCAAGAATTCCAACATTTAGACATTGGGTAGAACATGAGATGCTGAAAACACCAGGGAGGGAATGAGCTTCCAGAATGGTAGCAGACAATGAGGAAGTCATAGAGAACAAAGGGAAAACTCCAGACTAATCCCCACACAGGAGAGTTCCTTAAAGAAAGAAGAACTGAAAGCTCCTGAGAAATTAAGTCAAATGAAAGACTTCAAAGTATCCCTTGGAATTTTAAAACATCAGTGGAAGGGTAAGTGCAGGAGTTGGAGTGAGTTAAGAAGTAGAATATGATTAGATGACTTTTTTAAGAAGTTTTGACTCTGACAAAAAGCAGAAAAACAGCAGGGTGGCTGGAGAAGAATGTGATGCCAAGGGAGATATGACTGTTCTAAGGAGCCTACTCCAATGTCCACTTTCTCCCAATTAGAACCCTCAATTTTCAGCTGGGCACATGGACACCTAAATTAAGTACTCTGACTTCCTCGAAGACAGGGATGGCCAGAAAACTAAGTTCTGCCTAGGGATGCTAGGAGATTCTAGGGAATCCCATGATTCAATATGTTCTGTTCCTTCTTCCATCCAGCTCACTAGACTGCGGTTCCAACTTGGATTATGAAGATAAGGGCCATAAACTAGGAGTAGGAAAATGTGTAGGCAGAAGCACCTTGATTTGCTAAGTCTTTGGGAAGCACTGTCACCACACCAGGCCTGTACTATGAGACGT
The DNA here is from genome assembly GCF_018350195.1 of Panthera tigris. Lineage (NCBI taxonomy): Eukaryota > Metazoa > Chordata > Mammalia > Carnivora > Felidae > Panthera > Panthera tigris. The sequence continues at coordinate 19,865,095 of NC_056670.1, read as the reverse complement.
AATCTTCCAACTTATTAAATAGCAATCATTTGGGTTTGCTTTGATTTTCTGTTTCCATAGACAACTCTAACCTCAACTAACATAGGCAGTTTTTATCTTTAGTATGTGAGCCAACAGAACACAATTGTGTGAAATGGGGATGGTCCAACTAGAAAGCCTGACTCATGACAGAGGGGGGCAGGATCTAAAGAGAAAAGCATGAGAGAGATGCAAACCCAGCACAGCTAGAAAGATGAGACTAGGTAAGATGTAGGAGGAGTTCAATCATGCAGAGACTTGCAAAGTAGGATAAGGATTTTACTTTTTTATCTTAAGAGCACTGGGAAACTAGATATTTTTAATAGGTAAGTAATATAACCCAATGTGTATTTTTTTTTCAAAGATCATTGACAGTAATTTGAAGAAAGGAATGAAGTGAGGGCCAAGACAGGTGGCAAGGAGACTAGGTAGAAAGTTGTTTTGACAATCCACCTGAAATACGGGGTTGGGCAAGATAATGATTATGGCCTATGGCAGAGTGAGTAAATGTGAAGACAGCACTGGCAGCACTTTGTACGTGTTATGCATGACAGATCAGGGACAGTAAGCAGTCAAGGATGACACCCAAGGTTACGACCTGGACAACACTGTGAATAGTGGTATAGCTCACTGAATTGGGGACTTGTGGAAAAGCTAAACACTTGGGTAAGTTCAATTTTTAACATTCTAATTTTTAAGTTCCTGAGACAACCAAGTGTAAATAAATACCCAGCAAGTAAAAGACTTGTTCTCACTAGCTTATTCATAATAGTGAAAAACAGGAAATAGCCAGGTGTCCATAAACAGGGAAACAGATTACCTGTGATATGCAATGTAATCCAACTCACTATTAAAAAGGAACAAACTACTGATATATGAACGATAGGAGGAACCCCACAAACATAATGCTCAGTGAAAGAAGCCTTATACCATAAAGTACATACCACGTGTTTCCATTTGTATAATATTCTAGAACAATCATTGGTGAAAAAACTCAGAAAAGTGGTTGATACAGTAAATTGGGGGTGGATCTGGGAGAGGGGATAGGAGGAAACTGTTTCAAGTAATGGTAATGGCTTATATCTGCATAAGAGTTTGGGTTACACAGATGTACACATTTGTCAAAAAACAATGAATAGTACATTTACTTTAACAACGACAAAACACTCCAAATATTGAATCCTGATTACTGGTATGCATGGTGAAGGGGTGAAGTGTGCTGATGTCTGCTTGCTAGTCTGAAATGCAACAAAAAAATAAGATAGATTGATAAATAAATAGAAGGATAGATACATCCATATGAGATAAAGCAAATATAAAGAAGTAATTGTAAAATTTAATTAGTGGGTATGTGGTATTCCCTGAGTCTTACAACTTTTTTGTATTTTTATAATAAAATGTTAGAAAAGCTTTAAGTAACTAATCTGCACTTCTTTGAAAGCACTAACTAAAACTTAACAATAATAGATTCAAGCACACATCCTCCTCCTCCTTTTCCTTCACGTCTTCACTATTATTGTGAATCTATAAATGTTCACTACTATAGAATTCATAACCAATTCAATCACAAAGAAATATTATCATTTTAATACCATTTGAAATCATTACCAAGTATCTAAAATATGTACTTTGCAGAAAAATACTTAAATAGAAATATTTTACCACATTTTAAGCAATGAAACCATGATAATTCAGAATAAAGAAACGGGAAATTTTCAGCTAATACAGGGAAAATAATGGTCATTCTGAATCATGTAACATTTTAAGGTATACTGTTTTCTTACTTCCATACTTTGGTAGCTCTTTAGGACCCATTTAATAAGGAAATAACTATCACTGGCATACCAAATGTCACATTGTTATTCATTAATGTATTTTTTTTTTCAACTTTTATTTATTTTTGAGATAGAGAAAGAGCATGAATGGGGGAGGGTCAGAGAGAGGGAGACACAGATTCTGAAGCAGGCTCCAGGCTCTGAGCTGTCAGCACAGAGCTCGACGTGGGGCTTGAACTCACGGACCGTGAGATCATGACCTGAGCCCAAGTCGGACACTTATCCGACCGAGCCACCCAGGCGCCCCACAACCTTTTTTTTTTTTTTTTTTTTTTTTTTAAGTTTGTTCATCCATTCCTTCATTCCTTCATTCATTTTTCACATTCTCTTCACTCGATGTGGGACTTGAAGTCACAACCCTGACAGAGATCAAGAGTCCAAGAGTCGCATGCTCTTCTGAGTGAGCCAGCCAGGAGCCCCTTCCATTCCATGTTTTGAAACAACCCCCTCATTAATGTATTTTTAAATGTCTCCCTAGGAATACTGTTTATATCCTTAATTTCCACTATCAAACCCAAATTCTTTCCCTTAAAGAAAACCCCTAGGTCTTTCTTAGCAAAAATTAGCAACTAAAATTACTTAAAATTATTAGAGACTTAGTTGCATTTTACTAAAAATTTATCCTCAAAGAATAAAGACAAATTGTCTTTTTTTTTCCCTTGAAATGAGGCCTACTGAGGGTGATTCAACCAAGGAAGTATTTTAGGAACTGGAATCCTGAGGAGTGAGGCAGAACTCATGGGAGAGCTGAGGGGAGTTGATGACATTCAGTAACTTCTAGAGCGAAGTTCTGGGAACTACCTGGGTCTGGTCTGAAACCACATGGAAGGACTGGGTTAAAAACAACAAGGTGGTTGCTGAGGCTAGGGGCTGGGATTGGATGGGCATGAGAGCCTGGATGGTTTCTAGAGGCAAGAGAAGCTCAAGACTGGGGTTTGTAGGTGGGCGTCTGAAGAAGTGTTCCAGAGGACAATGACCATGATGATAAGAGGCCATAAAGAGCAGGCAGAGGTGGAAGAGCACAATGTCCATCCTGTGGCTGAACTGCACTCCCAGGTGCTGCTTCTGAGCCTTGTGTTCCTACTGGCCCTTGCTGATGCAGAGCATCCATTTAACTCTGCCTCCTTGTTACCAGGAACCCTCCCCACCAACTCCACTGGCTCCTTAGGGCCAGGCAGGCAGATAGGAATGAGACACAGGCCCTTACTTCCCCTCTGGGTTGCAGTGGGGCAGCATTTCTTTGGGCTGGTACAATGCAGAAACAAGCATTAGAGCCACCAACTCATGGGTGGTAGCTGGGTGGTAGCCAGGTGTGTAGCAGGGAGGTGATAAAAATGGTCTCCAGTTGGCTGACCTGCACCATCAGAGAAGAACACAGGGCAAAGGAGATACTGATGAGGGGGATGCCAATGTCTGGGAATAAGTCATTTGTCATAAGCAGAAAGACAGTGTAGTCCGGTAGCAGTGCTGTCTTGAATGGGGCATGATTCTCTTTCTGCTGGTAGGTAGAAGCTGAAGGCATGGATGACAGCCAGAAAGCCACTGGATACCAGAAGGATACCAGAAGCCTCATCATATATAGGCTGGGATGTGCCTTGATGGCTACCTGTTGAGATGAAAGAGCTGAAGGTGAGTGTGCAGGTCTGTTCATCAAAGGGTAAATGGAAAATAGTCCATATTACATTTGCTGATGACTCACACTGGTTTATCTAATCTGCTGCAACCTTCACAGGTGACATAAGCCATGTGACCTGTAGGTACCTAATCCACATCTATGAACTCAATGAAGATAACCGGAAGTCATAGCTCCTTAGTTGCCATGCTGAGCTTCCTGATGCCCCCATATTCCTCTGGATTCCACCTGATGAATGGATTGTACCAGACCATAATTAGCCACAGGAATTGTGTCATCAGTTAAAGCTATGCATCACCCACTTCCAGGATGTCAGACAGGGTGATGGAGATGTAGACATGAGTGGGGATCCTGTAGTTGATGGCTGGATGGAAACTTTTCTGTTAAACACTGCTTAGAAAATAATAGGGACTCCCCCCACTGCTGGTCAAAGCCTGAGTGATTGGTAGTAAAATGGTCTCCTCTTCCTTGAAGCAGCCAGTGGAGAATAAGGCAGAGGAGGAATCCTTTCCCATGCAGCCAATCTCTTTCCATCTTCCTTTCCTTGGCTCTTTTCTGGAGACATAGCAACAATATTGTTCTTAACAGACCACAGGCCACACCTTGAGTGCTGGCTCAAATTATCCCTTTAATTAAAGCTTATGAAATGATTTTTCAAAACCAACTACCAATTAAAAAGCTCAAAATCAACTCTCATTCATTTATTATTTTCAGGTGATACAGAGAGTTTCTAACATGGCAAGCACAACTATAGATACTACTATAAGAAAAGAGTTTTCACTTAGTAGCACAAATGTTTGAATTACATATTCATATACACTATGCTTGGGATATTTTGTTGCTCATTTTCAGTACACGAAGTCTTTAACATACAGTCTGGTGAATATTCTAAGACAAGTAGCTTTCCTTACTGTACATGCCATCAACTTAGACTTTAACTGTACAAAACATTTTTTAATGTTTATTTATTTTGAGAGAGAGAGAAAGCATGAACCAGGGAGAGGTACAGAGAGAAAGAGAGACAGAGAGAGAGAGAGAGGGAGGGAGGGAAAGAGAGAGAATCCCAGGCAGGCTCCTTGCTGCCAGTGTGGAGCCTAACATGTGGCTCCATCTCACAAACCGTGAAATACCCAGGCAACCCTATACTAAACTTTTAAAATACCTTTTAGGGGCGCCTGGGTGGCTCAGTCGGTTAATTGTCCAACTTCGGCTCAGGTCATGATCTCACAGCCCTGTGTTGGGCTCTGTGCTGACAGCTCGGAGCCTGGAGCCTGCTTCGGATTCTGTATCTCCCTCTATCTCTGCCCCTCTCCCACTCACATTCTGTCTCTGTATCTCTCAAAAATAAATATTAAAAATTTTTCAAAAATAAATAAAATACCTTTAAACGTCAAAAGAAAGGTATATTAATCTCTCAAGTAAACATTTAGATACTATGTCTTTTTCAGAGCCCCACTGTTAAAGGAAAAAAATAGCTAAATGAGTCTAACGTTGGTTCTAAGTCCTCAGTTTTTTTTTAATTTAATTTTAATTCCAGTACAGGTAACATACAGTGTTATATTAGTTTCAGATGTACAATATAATGATTCAACGATTTCATACATACAACACCAAATGCTCATCACAAGTGCACTCCTTAATCCCCATCACCTATTTCTCTCAACACTCTACCCACCTCCCCTCTGGTGACCGTCAGTTTGTTCTCTATAGTTAAGAGTCTGATTCTTGGTTTGTCTCTCTTTTTTTTTTCTTTTGCTTGTTTGGTTTCTTAACTTCCACATATGAGTGAAATCATATGGTATTTGCCTTTGACTTATTTCACTTGGCATTATACTCTCTAGCTCCAACCACGTCCTTGAAAATGGCAAGTTTTCTTTTTTTGTTATGGCTGAATAATATTACATTTATCCATTCATCTATCAATGGACACTTTGGGCTGCTTCCATAATTTGGATATTGTAAATAATGCTGCTATAAATACAGTGGTGCATGTATCCCTCTGAATTCCAAGTTCTCAGTTTTTAAATTCTTCCCTGGCCTGATCAGAAAAAATATTGAACTAGGTACAGCCACAAGTTTTAGAGAGGGAAGAGAAATCTTGTTTTATAAGTTGCTGGGTTTTGCTTTGCACACTGTAACCAGCCTAAAGCAAAATGCTTTCCATAAATGTGGTAAACAAACATCAAACTCCATTTCATCAATAAAACCAAGTTTTCCCAAATAAGAGAATGTCAACTCACTCCATCCATTTTAAACTGATGCAATCCTTGGAATGTGTGTTTGTTAAAAGGAAAAATGAAATGGTGTAAAGCTCAAATGTGACCAGTGGAATACAGGCTGTTGTGCTAAAGGAAAATTTTGAGTTTTTCAACCAGGGTCAAACAGAAAGGTGAGATGCAGAACACTGTAAATTTATCTCGAAAAAAATTGAGTGGAAAGTGTAAGTTTTAAACATCACTGATATTTTCCTTTTCTTTTATAAGGTCATTCAAGTGAGCATCAAAGCTCACATAAGAAAAATTCACAGAGGAAAAGGCAAGGAAATGTCTTTGAGAATGCTCTTTGTATAAATTGGTATATCTGACCCAAGGCAATAATGCACTGATCAAAATCAGAGCATCTAAAGATAATGTAAAACTTCCACTTTTTCAAGCTAAAATGATTCAGGGAATCTTTTAAACCAAGTTTTACTCCCAGTCTGTACCCTGTACATTCTGTTAAAAAGTGAAAGACCATAAAATTTTCAATTCTGTGTTTACTGGCAAACTTATTATTTATTATGTTCACAAAAAAATTAATTTACAGCAAACCAAGATGATACAATGGGGAAAAAAGCCATTTATTGAGTACCTGGTATGCACCAGCACTTCATAAACACAAATATACATGAGCTCCACTTTCTCCATACAACCTTATAAAGCAGGCATGATCCCCATTTGACACTTGAAAAGCACATTTGGAGAGATTAAAGAACTTGCTTAGGATCACACAGCTGAGTCTGGAGAGGCTTTTATTCCTGGCTCTACAATTAACTAGCTATATGTTCTTATCAGTATAAGTCACCTGACACTCATATGCAAAATAAAAGACTTAACTGAATATTTTAACTACATTAAAAGGTGATTTTGATCTTTTAGAGACTGGTAACAGATGGTCAGACTTCCTAATTTCCCTCTACCTCTACCCTTCCTTGTCTTTATCCAATTTTACTATTCCTCACTCATTCCACAAGAAGGTAGGGAAGGGAGTTGCCCTCCCTCTGCCCCCCCCCAAAAAAAAAGAGTACTTAAAAGTTTTGTTTTACTTAAAAAAAATTTTTTTTAGAGAAAGAGCACATGTGCGAGTGGGGAAGGGGCAGGGGAGAGGGAGAGAAAGAGAATCTCAAGCAGGCTCCACATTCAGTGTGGAGCCCAATGAGGGGCTCAGTCTCATGGCTGTGAGATCATGACCTGAGCTGAAATCAGGAGTTGGACACTTAACTGACCGAGCCACCCAAGCACCCCAAAAGTTTTGTTTTAGATACCTGATAACACATCTAACTTTTAAAGGAGAAAAATCTCATACAGAGAAGTTAAAACTAATTCCTAAAACTAGAGCATTAATGACTTTACCCTGTACTTTTTCATAATTACAGTGAACAAATGAGAACTGACTTCATAAAATTCCCTCAAATGCCTGACATCTTTGCTTAAAAATAAAAAAAAAATATTACTGTGCTCCCATAACAAGTGGTAAAGAACCATCATAGTAGCTAGTAAGAAACTGTGTGTCTAGACTAAATTTAAGTCATTCTTAACAAATTACCTTTTTTTTTACTTAAGTACAGTTGACACACAATGTTGCATTAGTTTCAGGTGTATGACACAGTGATTCCACAAATCTGTACATTTATGCTCTGCTCAGCACAAGTGTTAGCTACCATCTGTCACCATACAATGCTATTACAATACTACTTTACAAATTAGCTTTTAAAGGACTAGAAGGCCAAAGAGAGTTAAGTAATTCCTTCTATATCTTGTTTAGAATCTACAGAGGTACAAACTCACAGCAATTAATTAGAAAGTAAAATTCTAGTTTGGTAAGTAATAATCTGTGCCTTCCTTGAAATTGACAAGCTGAACTGAACTGAGAATTTTCCATTGGCCCTAATCACAAACCTCTTGTTTATTATTGAAAAGTCAGAAAAAGCCATCACTTCCAATATATTTGTCAAAGGGGGTTATTTATTAAATACAGAAGAGAGATTAAACATGAGCAAATGCCTGAGATATTTTTACTATTTTATTAATTCCTTGCAAGGGGGTGCCTGGGTAGCTCAACGGGTTAACGATCTGACTCTTGATTTTGGGGCCCACATGATCTCACAGTTCATGAGATGGAGCCCCTCATTGGGCTCTGTGTTGAAAGCATGGAGTCTGCTTGGAATTCTCTCTATCCCTCTCTCTCTGCCCTTCCCCAGCTCGTGCTCCCTTGTACATGCACTCCCTCTCGCTCTCAAAATAAATAAGCATTAAATTAATTAATTAATTACAATAAAATTCCTTGCAGGGAATAAATCAAGGGAAAAATATAGGGAATAATTCGCCAGGTATTTAAGAGAGGAAGATGACAACATTAACATTTGAATGCCTACTATGTGACATGACAGGGAGGTTTTATGTAGGTTGCCTTGCTTAATCAGTCTATTTTTGTAATCCAGTACAGTTAACATACAGTGTTATACTAGATTCAGGTGTACAATAATCACACTCTAATTTAGTCCTAAAAAAGGTAGGAATTATATTGCATTCAACAGGTGAAGAAAGAGACTCAAAAACTAGGTAATTCGTTCAAGGTCACACAGCTAATAAATGCTGGTGTATTTCCAGCTCAAATATATTTGAATATATACTTAAATGAAAAGTCTAAGCTCTTTATACTACCCCCCCCCACCTTCTCTGTGCTTGGTCAGGGGTTTCAAAAACTAAAAAGTCACATTCAGCAACCTATTAAAATTTTAGTTTTGGCTGAAGAAAAAAGAACCATGTGATTATGATACACTATATCAACTGCTACACCAAAGGTATGAGAAGATAGCATATACAAGTTGTGCTTGTAGAAAAGGGTAAGCTGGACATTCAGATAAAGCTACTTAAGTAGAAAACATCTTAAATAAAAATATATTTTGCTAAATAAGAATATTCCTTAGATCAGAAGTGATAAGAAATAAATAAGTGAAGGCTAGAGTCAGCATTTGCCATAGAAATGTCTCTTACCTCATGGCCTATAGTGTGGATTTTAACAAACCAAGTTCAGAGAACAGAAAATAAATTTCACAACAGAAACACATAAAGCCCCACCCAGAGACTGAAATATAAATTCCCCCTTAGTGATCAACAGTAGAAATGAGTGTCTGGCTTTGCCTCAGTGGAATGAGAAAAAAGAAAAACGTCTCCTGAGAATTCCTAAATACAAGTCTATATTCATGCACTCTTGGTGACAGAATTAAAAAAATTTTAAAGCAATTTAAAAGTAGTGTTCAAAGAAGTCTCATGGATAAAATTCTAATGTACATGAGCTTACAATAAAAAAAAAATCACTACAGGTACAAGGGGAAAAGCCATGAGTAGTGATTTATTACAAGTATGTTGAAGGAACAAGATACTATCAAAACTAATCATGCAGATTTTAAAAATAATTAGTTATAAGGACAGGAACACTGAGTAAGTCCCTTTCCTAAAGCTCAGGTACATAAGACCTACCTAAACCTGAGGCTGGGGGAGAAGGGGGCATACCAATCCACCCTCCACCCACCAAGAACCTTGCACCAAGTAACAAGCAGCAGCAGCAGCAGCAGCAGCAGCAGCAGCCCACTGCTGGTGAAGAAGCAAGAACATGGAGAGAGCTGGGGGCCCAGGTATGCAGTGTGGACTGAAAACCGAGGGTAGATTAGGAATGCTGAGAAACCCCTAATGCACTGAGACCTCCTACTAAGCTCAAGGTACTAGTAGTTTAATACTGGAGAAATCTGAAGTCTGTGTTGGCCTCAAAGTAACTATAGCAGCAACAAAATTCAAATCTAGCTCAACTACTGATAATACTGACACAAATGCCTATATCAACAGCCTTGAAGGAAAGACAGAATTGGCCATTTATGGGTATTATTTACCCCGTCTCTATTGTTCTTTAGGACACAAAACCTTATATTCAGTTAAAAAATTACTAAACACAAAAAGGGAAAATTAAACCATTGCTAACAGATGACCTGGTCAACAGAACCAGACTCCAATATGGCCCAGGTATTGTAAATAAAATAAGGGACATTTAAAATCATTATAAATATGATAAAAATCTAATTGAAAAAAAAAAAGATCAACATGTGCTTATGGTGGTGAGGGATTTACCAGAGAGATGAAAACTATGTAAAGGATCAAATAAAAATGCTTGAAATGCAGAACAAAGTCATAGACTGGGAAAAAAAAATACTTACAAATCATATATCCAATAAAAGACTTGTATCCAAAACTCTTAATACTCAGTAAACAACCCAACAACATAGTAGCAAAATTTTGAACACTTAACAGAAGTCATAAGAATGGCCAATAGTCACATAAACAACTGTTCAACATCAATCTTCAAAAAAACATAAATCCATGATGAAAAACTGCCACATATCCACTAGAATGGCTAATCTTAAAAAGAAAGACATTACCGAGTGCTGGAAAAGCTGTAAACAATGGTAATTCTCATACATTGCTGGTGGGAATCCAAAATTGTAGAGCCACTTTCTGATTGAAATGAAACATATACTTCCCAAAGGAGCCAGCAATTCCATTCCAAGGCATTTACCCAAAGAAATGAAAATATTTGTCCACAGACCTGTATGTGGATTTCACAGCACATTCATTTATAATAGCTATAAAATGTAAACAATTCAAATGTTCATCCACTGGTGAATGACCAACAAGAAATACTCTAGTATATCTACACAACAGACTACTACTCAGAACCAAAGCAATAAACTATTGGTACACTCAACAACCTAGATGAATCCCAAAGATTTAGTCTAAGTTAAGACACAAAGGACTAAACACTGTGTGATTCTACTTATATGACATTCTGAAAAAAGCAAAACTGCAGCGAGAGAAACAGATCAGCGGCTGTCAGGTACTGGAAGTTTATGGGAAGGAAACTGTTCTTTTAATAAAAACTTATAAATTGCATTTTCAAGACGTGTAAATACAAATAAAAATATCTTTCATTTGTTTATTCAAAAAATATTTACTGAGCGCCCACAATGTAGCAGGCACTATTACAGACACTGTACCAAAAAAAGTTTCTTTTAGTTGCACAAGTATGAATTTTCAGAAGTGATGGGAACAAATGCAACAAAAACTCATTTAATACAAGTTTTCTACATGCTGATTGAATGTTGTCAGAACTCAATACTCCAGATTCTCACAAAATATCCTATATATTCGCATGGTAGTTTGTTACAAATTTATTAGGGTGAACCATATGAAACTGCAATGTAATCAACAAAACATTTCTTTCCTGTATTCCCATAGACAAGACCTAAGAAGCCAGAGGAGTCATCAGTGGTAATGTCACACCTTCTCATTGTAATGCAAAGTACTAGCTTAGTTTCTGGTCAAAACACCTGATATTTTTGGTGAGTGTTTTTTGTTTTGTTTTGTTTTTTCACTTGTTAAGAACTTTCCCGACATCTGGACTGAAATGTGTTATTCATCTTGTAAACAGAGATGATTGCTATGGAGACTTAACTGACCTCTGGTTTCATGTTTCTGACATAAGAACTAAAGGACAACAAAATTACTCCCATTTTTAGTTAAAAGTCTTATACTTAGCTTCCTTATCATTAGTGGAAAACATGAAGTTTAATTCATTCTTAATTCAGGCATTTTAAAATAGACTATTCCTATGAAAAATAAATACACTTTCCAGAATCAAAAAATGACATGAAATACCATTTTGTTAAAGAATCTATTTTAGATAGTATAATTCATGCAGATAATTTCAGGAAAAAAATACAATTTTTGCACTTTAACACTATCTTCACTTTTTTTATAACCCACTGGGACATTTATATCCTTTTGGTAGGATATTTTCATGACCTGCGTTGATAGTATTCTGGCCTGTAGAGGGGCTAATAATTAATTCCAGAGTCACTAAAGTTTGCTTCAGACCCACTATATGACAGCTGCCACTCAGCATAAATGTACACACTATGGATGATGAGAGCTGCATGACCATCTGTGTCTCACAAAGGACCTCATTACAGAGAAAACAATGAACAGAAATTTAGAATGTAAGAGGTGGAACTTTTTATCCCTCATATTTCATAACAATTATTTATAATTCCAAAATATGAACTTTCTCAATGTTAAAAAGTATATTTCTCTACTTTTCCAATTTTTTTCAAACTCCACTCTAATTTTTATGTTTTTGCTTTCTTGATTTCAATCTTTCAAAACTCTAACAAATCAAAGTTACAGAATTTAATCTTTGGTCAAACGAATCATACTACAAAGCCTCATATTTAAAAATCCAAATCCTATCAGATTTTAAATCTGTATAAATTCAATAATACTTAATCCAATTTTTTAAGTAAGTGAATTTTTACTTGAAGCACTCAGTTACCCTCCAGCTGACTTCAGGTATTTTCCACTACGTAAGAGATTATCTAAGGTAAACCTGTGCCATATAACCTTTGCATAAATGAACTTGTACCAACAAATGAGCAAAATCTGAGCATGGCATACAAAGGTAACTCTATACCTTAATTTTAATTGTTTAAACCTAAACATTGTCGATAATAGCAACCAACTTAACAATCTTTAGAAAATGAAAAACAGATGAAAAGTCTTAGATCATCATGAATCACACAGCAATGGAATTTAGCTTTAGATCACTCCTAGGATTCTTCTAACTATAATGGGGTTTAGGCTTTGGTATTTACAATCTAAGCCAGTGGCTCCAGACTACTTCTCCCTTCAGATTTCCTGAAGGCAATGAGGTTAGGATAGGGGGTGCAATTAGGGTAGGGGTGCCTGACCTCTTTAAATGCCATATCTAAGCTCCAGGGAGAAGGAACAGGGAACCTCTTGATGACAATGCCCCTGAATTCGGTGAAGAAGCAGGAAGAAGCATGAGAGATTTCAGAAGCGAAAAAAAAGTCCAAGATCAGTATGTGAGCCTTTTTAATGTCACACATTTGAAGAAAAGAATCTCCTCCTTAAAAAACCTGACAGTGCCAGGTTGCTACCAATATACCAGGTCATGTCATTTTAGAAACCACATCCTATTACCACTAAGGAAATTTAAAACATTAAAATAAAAATCCAGCTATCAATACCCCACTATAGTCTCACGATTAGTAAAAATTTACCTCTACTCCATGTATGGGAGAAATGGACAAATTATAAAAAGAGAAGCTGACAATAAATATATATTTGTTAAATCTCAAATACTTCATGAGGAAAGAATACATGGCTTGAAATTTAAAAAGACAATGCATGTAACATGTTAAATACAGTGATCTTCAACTTACAGCACATTAAGTCACTTAGAAGGACCTTTTCTTTTTCCCTTCCCTTCTCCTCCTCCCTGGTGTGAAGATGAGAAAGACTTAGGAAATAGCACCATGATGGGAGGGGGTGCTATGAAGAGGCTTCTTGGGCAGCATGCCTGGCAGCTAAGGAAAGGGGTTAGGTGAGGGGAACACAAAGGTGGCAGAGGAAGGAGGATTCCTGAGTGATTGGAATACTGATTACATGAAGCAGAATTAATTAACTGGACAAAAAAGTAATATACTGAGGATAATGGGAGCCAGCTTTCTCAATTTCTGAAGAAGAGGGAAGGCTAGAAAAAGCACTGGAGGTACTGGGTTACAATTTGAATTATCAGAATAAACATATCTTTCTAAAGTTATACAGATACAGGTATAGAAATAGCACAGATATACATGTGTGTATTATGTATACACATATACATCTCCTAGTTCTGTTTGCTGAGAGGGTGTAGGAGCAATGACAGCACTGAGACCCAGATTGTAATTTTAGTTACCATAATCTACTCAAAAGAAGGAGGGTCAGGACAGGGAAGTAAAAGACAAGCCTGGAACATCTTGTCCCAATGCTCAAAGAATGATAGGAATGAGTCAAAAGCAAACAAACAAACAAAAACAGGAATCAATTAGGAAAGGCTCAAATCTAGGACAATTTTCAGTATCAAAATAATGAGATTATCAAATTATAATCCACTGAATAAAAGGGTAATTCATAAATCCATATTGATATGAATAAGCAAATGAATAAATAAATAGGGAAGAAAGTTCTTTCTTATAGAATATCAACTAATAGATGTGGATGAAACATTGAAAATAATTATCATTCAGTAACTATCATGGTAGTCTCAAAAAAAAAAAAAAAAGCCAGGTGGAGATTTGATGAAGAACAGGATATTGGCATAATATGGGAACATCTCAAAAAATACTAGTTCAATAGAAAGGGGATAATGGTGATAATGGAGAAAGCACTGTTTACCAACTTGAGAAAGTGATCATATTTAATATTACTTACCAGTGGTGAAACAGACTGACACTATATATTTCCTGATGTGATACACTGAAAAGAGCATGGTGCCATTCCTGCCAGGAAAGCATGGCCTGAATCTGGTCATGAGAAAACACTGGATGGTTCCAATTGAGGGTTGTACAGAATGAAAGGCCTTTCAAAGACATGAGAAACAGGGAAAAGACAGAGGAATAGATTCTAAACTGAAGAAGACTGACACACATGATATCTAAATTCAACACATATTCTTGCATATGGTCCTGGCCCAGGCAGGGAAAAAGAGACACTACTGGGGGCATTTGATGAAATTGGAATGGGATGTGTGGATTGCATGGTGGTTTTGTGTAACACTGATTTCCTGACAATAACAGACAATTGTCCACGCCTTCCCATCTTCTCTCACTGTGCTGTCTCTGGTAACAGTACCAACCTCCTCATTTAGGGGTGATGGAACATGTCAGAAAAAGCCTACACAGATTAACAGAAAAGGGGGAGAGTTAAATAAAATATTAATAATTGCGAATCTGAGTCATACGAATGCCAGAGCTCTGTGCAACATTTTTGGAAGTCCAACACTATTTTAAAATAAAAACAACGGAGAGGAGAGGGAAGATGGCGGCGTAGGAGGACGCTGGGCTCACCGCACATCCTGCTGATCACATAGATTCCACCTACACCTGCCTAAATAACCCAGAAAACCGCCAGAGGATTAGCAGAACGGAGTCTCCAGAGCCAAGCGCAGACGAGAGGCCCACGGAAGAGGGTAGGAAGGGCGGCGAGGCGGTGTGCGCTCTACGGACTGGCGGGAGGGAGCCGGGGCGGAGGGGCGGCTCGCCGGCCAAGCAGAGCCCCCGAGTCTGGCTGGCAAAAGCGGAGGGGCCTGACGGAATGTGTTCCAACAGCAAGCGCGACTTAGTGTCTGGGAGGTCATAAGTTAACAGCTCTACTCGGAAAGCGGGAAGGCTGGAGGACAAAGGGAGGGAGAGCTGCTGAGCCCCCGGACGACAGAGCTCAGTTTGGTGGGGAACAAAGGCGCTCGCCAGCTCCATCTCCCCCGCCCATCCCCCAGCCAAAATCCCAAAGGGAACCAGTTCCTGCCAGGGAACTTGCTCGCTCCGCGCAAACACCCAACTCTGTGCTCCTGCAGAGCCAAACCTCCGGCAGCAGATCTGACTCCCTCGCGGCCACAGGGCCCCTCCTGAAGTGGATCACCTAAGGAGAAGTGAGCTAAGCCTGCCCCTCCTGCCCCCGTGCCCCTTGCCTACCCACCCCAGCTAATATGCCAGATCCCCAGCACCACAAGCCTGGCAGTGTGCAAGTAGCCCAGACGGGCCACGCCAACCCACAGGGAATCCCGCCCCTAGGAGAGGGGAAGAGAAGGCACACACCAGTCTGACTGTGGCCCCAGCGGTGGGCTGGGGGCAGACATCAGGTCGGACTGCAGCCCCGCCCACCAACTCCAGTTATACACCACAGCACAGGGGAAGTGCCCTGCAGGTCCTCACCACTCTAGGGACTATCCAAAATGACCAAACGGAAGAATTCCCCTCAAAAGAATCTCCAGGAAATAACAACAGCTAATGAACTGATCAAAAAGGATTTAAATAATATAACAGAAAGTGAATTTAGAATAATAGTCATAAAATTAATCGCTGGGCTTGAAAACAGTATAGAGGACAGCAGAGAATCTCTTGCTACAGAGATCAAGGGACTAAGGAACAGTCACGAGGAGCTGAAAAGCGCTTTAAACGAAATGCAAAACAAAATGGAAACAACGACAGCTCGGATTGAAGAGGCAGAGGAGAGAATAGGTGAACTAGAAGATAAAGTTATGGAAAAAGAGGAAGCTGAGAGAAAGAGAGATTAAAAAAATCCAGGAGTATGAGGGGAAAATTAGAGAACTAAGTGATACACTAAAAAGAAATAATATACGCATAATTGGTATCCCAGAGGAGGAAGAGAGAGGGAAAGGTGCGGAAGGGGTACTTGAAGAAATTATAGCTGAGAACTTCCCTGAACTGGGGAAGGAAAAAGGCACTGAAATCCAAGAGGCACAGAGAACTCCCTTCAGACGTAACTTGAATCGATCTTCTGCATGACATATCATAGTGAAACTGGGAAAATACAAGGATAAAGAGAAAATTCTGAAAGCAGCAAGGGATAAACGTGCCCTCACATATAAAGGGAGACCTATAAGACTCGTGACTGATCTCTCTTTGAAACTTGGCAGGCCAGAAAGGATTGGCACGATATCTTCAGTGTGCTAAACAGAAAAAATATGCAGCCGAGAATCCTTTATCCAGCAAGTCTGTCATTTAGAATAGAAGGAGACATAAAGGTCTTCCCAAACAAACAAAAACTGAAGGAATTTGTCACCACTAAACCAGCCCTACAAGAGATCCTAAGGGGGATCCTGTGAGACAAAGTACCAGAGACATCACTACAAGCATAAAACATACAAACATCACAATGACTCTAAACCCATATCTTTCTATAATAACACTGAATGTAAATGGATTAAATGCACCAAACAAAAGACATAGGGTATCAGAATGGATAAAAAAACAAGACCCATCTATTTGCTGTCTACAAGAGACTCATTTTAGATCTGAGGACACCTTCAGATTGAGAGTGAGGGGATGGAGAACTATTTATCATGCTACTGGAAGCCAAAAGAAAGCTGGAGTAGCCATACTTATATCAGACAAACTAGACTTTAAATTAAAGGCTGTAACAAGAGATGAAGAAGGGCATTATATAATAATTACAGGGTCTATTCATCAGGAAGAGCTAACAATTATAAATGTCTATGCGCCGAATACCAGAGCCCCAAATATATAAAACAATTACTCATAAACATAAGCAACCTTATTGATAAGAATGTGGTAACTGCAGGGGACTTTAACACCCCACTTACAGAAATGGATAGATCATCTAGACACACGGTCAATAAAGAAACAAGGGCCCTGAATGATACATTGGATCAGCTGGACTTGACGGATATATTTAGAACTCTGCATCCCAAAGCAACAGAATATACTTTCTTCTCAAGTGCATATGGAACATTCTCCAAGATAGATCACATACTGGGTCACAAAACAGCCCTTCATAAGTTTACAAGAATTGAAATTATACCATGCATACTTTCAGACCACAATGCTATGAAGCTTGAAATCAACCACAGGAAAAAGTCTGGAAAACCTCCAAAAGCATGGAGGTTAAAGAACACCCTACTAACGAATGAGTGGGTCAACCAGGCAATTAGAGAAGAAATTAAAAAATATATGGAAACAAACGAAAATGAAAATACAACAATCCAAATGCTTTGGGACGCAGAGAAGGCAGTCCTGAGAGGAAAATACATTGCAATCCAGGCCTATCTCAAGAAACAGGAAAAATCCCAAATACAAAATCAGACAGCACACCTAAAGGAAACAGAAGCAGAACAGCAAAGGCAGCCTAAACCCAGCAGAAGAAGAGAAATCATAAAGATCAGAGCAGAAATAAACAATATAGAATCTAAAAAAACTGTAGAGCAGATCAACGAAACCAAGAGTTGGTTTTTTGAAAAAATAAACAAAATTGACAAACCTCTAGCCAGGCTTCTCAAAAAGAAAAGGGAGATGACCCAAATAGATAAAATCATGAATGAAAATGGAATTATTACAACCAATCCCTCAGAGATACAAACAATTATCAGGGAATACTATGAAAAATTATATGCCAACAAATTGGACAACCTGGAAGAAATGGACAAATTCCTAAACACCCACACTCTTCCAAAACTCAATCAGGAGGAAATAGAAAGCTTGAACAGACCCATCACCAGCGAAGAAATTGAATCGGTTATCAAAAATCTCCCAACAAATAAGAGTCCAGGACCAGATGGCTTCCCAGGGGAGTTCTACCAGACGTTTAAAGCAGAGATAATACCTATCCTTCTCAAGCTATTCCAAGAAATAGAAAGGGAAGGAAAACTTCCAGACTCATTCTATGAAGCCAGTATTACTTTGATTCCCAAACCAGACAGAGACCCAGTAAAAAAAGAGAACTACAGGCCAATATCCCTGATGAATATGGATGCAAAAATTCTCAATAAGATACTAGCAAATCGAATTCAACGGCATATAAAAAGAATTATTCACCATGATCAAGTGGGATTCATTCCTGGGATGCAGGGCTGGTTCAACATTCGCAAATCAATCAACGTGATACATCACATTAACAAAAAAAAAAGAGAAGAACCATATGATCCTGTCAATCGATGCAGAAAAGGCCTTTGACAAAATCCAGCACCCTTTCTTAATAAAAACCCTTGAGAAAGTTGGGATAGAAGGAACATACTTAAAGATCATAAAAGCCATTTATGAAAAGCCCACAGCTAACATCATCCTCAACGGGGAAAAACTGAGAGCTTTTTCCCTGAGATCAGGAACACGACAGGGATGCCCACTCTCACCGCTGTTGTTTAACATAGTGCTGGAAGTTCTAGCATCAGCAATCAGACAACAAAAGGAAATCAAAGGCATCAAAATTGGCAAAGATGAAGTCAAGCTTTCGCTTTTTGCAGATGACATGATATTATACATGGAAAATCCGATAGACTCCACCAAAAGTCTGCTAGAACTGATACATGAATTCAGCAAAGTTGCAGGATACAAAATCAACGTACAGAAATCAGTTGCATTCTTATACACTAACAATGAAGCAACAGAAAGACAAATAAAGAAACTGATCCCATTCACAATTGCACCAAGAAGCATAAAATACCTAGGAATAAGTCTAACCAAAGATGTAAAGGATCTGTATGCTGAAAACTATAGAAAGCTTATGAAGGTAATTGAAGAAGATATAAATAAATGGAAAGACATTCCCTGCTCATGGATTGGAAGAATAAATATTGTCAAAATGTCAATACTACCCAAAGCTATCTACACATTCAATGCAATCCCAATCAAAATTGCACCAGCATTCTTCTCGAAACTAGAACAAGCCATCCTAAAATTCATATGGAACCACAAAAGGCCCGAATAGCCAAAGTAATTTTGAAGAAGAAGACCAAAGCAGGAGGCATCACAATCCCAGACTTTAGCCTCTACTACAAAGCTGTCATCATCAAGACAGCATGGTATTGGCACAAAAACAGACACATAGACCAATGGAATAGAATAGAAACCCCAGAAATAGACCCACAAACGTATGGCCAACTCATCTTTGACAAAGCAGGAAAGAATATCCAATGGAAAAAAGACAGTCTCTTTAACAAATGGTGCTGGGAGAACTGACAGCAACATGCAGAAGGTTGAAACTAGACCACTTTCTCACACCATTCACAAAAAAACTCAAAATGGATAAAGGGCCTGAATGTGAGACAGGAAACCATCAAAACCTTAGAGGAGAAAGCAGGAAAAGACCTCTCTGACCTCAGCCGTAGCAATCTCTTACTCGACACATCCCCAAAGGCAAGGGAATTAAAAGTAAAAGTGAATTACTGGGACCTTATGAAGATAAAAAGCTTCTGCACAGCAAAGGAAACAACCAACAAAACTAAAAGGCAACCAACGGAATGGGAAAAGATATTTGCAAATGACATATCGGACAAAGGGCTAGTATCCAAAATCTATAAAGAGCTCACCAAACTCCACACCCGAAAAACAAATAACCCAGTGAAGAAATGGGCAGAAAACATGAATAGATACTTCTCTAAAGAAGACATCCGGATGGCCAACAGGCACATGAAAAGATGTTCAACGTCACTCCTTATCAGGGAAATACAAATCAAAACCACACTCAGATATCACCTCACGCCAGTCAGAGTGGCCAAAATGAACAAATCAGGAGACTATAGATGCTGGAGAGGATGTGGAGAAACGGGAACCCTCTTGCACTGTTGGTGGGAATGCAAATTGGTGCAGCCACTCTGGAAAGCAGTGTGGAGGTTCCTCAGAAAATTAAAAATAGACCTACCCTATGACCCAGCAATAGCACTGCTAGGAATTTACCCAAGGGATACAGGAGTACTGATGCATAGGGCCACTTGTACCCCAATGTTTATAGCAGCACTCTCAACAATAGCCAAATTATGGAAAGAGCCTAAATGTCCATCAACTGATGAATGGATAAAGAAATTGTGGTTTATATACACAATGGAATACTACGTGGCAATGAGAAAAAATGAAATATGGCCTTTTGTAGCAACATGGATGGAACTGGAGAGTGTGATGCTAAGTGAAATAAGCCATACAGAGAAAGACAGATACCATATGGTTTCACTCTTATGTGGATCCTGAGAAATTTAACAGAAACCCATGGGGGAGGGGAAGGAAAAAAAAAAAAAAAAAAAGAGGTTAGAGTGGGAGAGAGCCAAAGCATAAGAGACTCTTAAAAACTGAGAACAAACTGAGGGTTGATGGGGGGTGGGAGGGAGGGCAGGGTGGGTGATGGGTATTGAGGAGGGCACCTTTTGGGATGAGCACTGGGTGTTGGATAGAAACCAATTTGACAATAAATTTCATATATTAAAAAAAAAAGGGCATTTTCTTGATAAATTTGCGGGCTCTCCAAAAAAAAATAATAATAAATAAAAAATAAAATAAAATAAAATAAAATAAAATAAAATAAAGTAAAATCAACGTATCATCTGGGGAATCTGCTAAAAAATCACAATACCCTGACTACCTCAATTAAATAAACCACTTGTGGTGGAAATCAGAGGCCAGTGTTTAATGCACCTAGGAGAATCCACCAAATTTGTACTCTACAATACATAGTAGTTGCTAAATAAATGGTTGATACTGCTGCTACATAAAACTTTTTAGCATAACTTCACGTCTATATACAGAACATATTGACATTTTTTTAAGAAGACAATCTTGAATAATTGTGACCTATCTGAAACTGCACAGATCCACCACAGGCAATGAGGTTGATGATACTGTTACCAAAGACAGCACTAAAAATTTATAAGTAAAATATTAATAATGATAGGAAAGCAAGTCTTTAATCTCTCAAATGTCTACTGGTATCACAAAATAGTTACTGAATTTGATGTCAAACAAGGATATAAATTATTACAAGCATTAGCCCACAGAATCCTCAGAAATTACAAATATCAATTTAAATAGGAAACAAAATGAGCAAATATAACTGACAGCTACTTGTGTCAAATGCGTTTTTGAATGGCTCTTTAAAACTTAAATTTTACTTTATTTGGGTGTTTGTGGTTTTTTTACTAAAAAAGAGAATTTATATAAGACAAGCAAGACCTTATTAAAACTGTCTCTAGGTTCAGAGAATATTCTCCTCCTAGTTCAAGATTTTATACCTCTTCTATGTTTTCGTTTTCTCTCCTCCTTTTGCAAATGGCTAAAAATTCATTTTTGTAAGAATAAACAGCTGTAAACAGCTAAAACGCTCCCCAGCCTTTTAAGATTTTTTTGCCTTAAACTGCATCCACACAATGTAACATGTAATATGCAGCAGGAAGAAAAAAATGAAGGTAACTTTCAGATTCAATTGGAATAGATTCCCATATATGTTTTTAAAGTTAACAATACAGCAAGCTGCAAAACTAGAATGTGGGGAAGGGAAAAGAGACTAAAGATCATTTTACTTTGTACATCTGCTTTTGTATTATTTTGAATCCTGATTCCTGTTAACAGAACTAAGCAAAAATTTTAACTAACATATACATAAAACAATTTTGCAGCTCCTCCTCAACTTACAATGGGGTTACAACCCAACAAATCCGTTATAAGTTGAAAATATCTGAAGTCGAAAATGCATTTAATACACATAACCTACCAAAATCATAGCCTAGCCTATCCTGAACATGCTTAGAACACTTACATTAGCCTACAGCTGGACAAAATTATCTAACGCAAAGCCACAAAGCCTATTTTATAATAAAGTGTTGAACATCTCATGAAACATTGAATACTGTACTGAAAGGGAAACACAGAATGGACGCATGGGTACAGAATCATTGCAAGTGTACCAGCTGTTTACCCTCAAGACTGCATGGCTGACTGGGAGCTGCGGATCACTGCCACTGCCCAGCATCACAACAGAGTATTGTACCACACGTCACCAGGGCAGTGCAGCCCCGCCCAGCGCAGGGAAAAGATCCAAATTCAAAATTCGAAGTATGGTTCCTACTGAATGCATATCACTTTTGCACCACTGTAAAGGTGAAAAATCTTAAGTCAAACCATTGTAAGTCAGGGACTGTTAGTACATTTGAGAAATCTTCCTACCCTAAGGTAATTTCAGTGGCTCCAGACTACTCCCACTCTTCTCCAAAATCACTGTGTATATTAAGTAGGTGCCCTTAAATTATAGGAATGTTCATTCATTCAATTACACTGAGTCCTACTGAGACACAAAAACTACCATAGGGCACTTTCCTTTGGAACATACCAAAAATGCAAAACAGCAATCCCTGCCTTTATCTGGATATAGCACATCTACTATACTACAATGCAGTGCTGCTTGCAAATGAAAACTCCAATGAGGAACAGATTGCACACAACACAGAGCATTTGAAGGATCACGTCTAGCTCCCAGTGATTAGGAATGATTTTATGAAAAAGATGGCATTTAAGTTGGCCTTTCAAAAATAAGGCAAAAGTTGGGATACAAGGACATTCAAGATGGATGAAATGACATGACTCACTGAATTCAGAGAATAGCTAGCAGCCCATTTGGCACAGCACATGGTTAGTATAAAGAAGCTGAGACAGAAAAGGCTGGAAAGTGAGGCTAGGGCAAAAGGCAGAGGCACTTAAATTACCCTGGTCAGTGCCTGGCTCATAATAGATGTTCAATACATATTTAACACTGTAAGTCATGGAGACATTGTCAAGATTGTAAATTGTCAGCATGCCCAGATGCAGTTAACCATCTGCAATTTACTGAAGGTTTTAAGTAGTCCTGGCAGTATGTTAAGATGTCATTTATTTTAATTCTTTCAGCTGGTTATAAAAACGAAGAAATTAATAGAGTTGTGTTCTCAGATCAAGGAACTTAAGGAATAAAAATTCTGGAAGACCAAACCTACTAGAACCTCTATGATTTACACAATGATATCCTCTTAGTGAGGTCAAATTCTGTGCCTGCTAAACATATACTCGCTGGAACAAAGCAAGGACGGTGACACTTCATAAAGGATAAACAGTACCCTGATTCAAACAGACCTGTGGACTGAACACAGAGCCAATCAGGAATAGACTTCATCAATTTTCCATACTGGACTATTTTGAGTTCAAACATTGCATACTTTGAAGAAATGTTAAACTACATTTTCAAGGGAAAAAAAGCCACACTTCAGCAGAGAAGTTTGATGCTTATGAAAGGGGCTTTAAATTTCTGCTACTGTCTTTGGTGTGCACAGTCTTAGTGTGAGTGTAATTTATTGAGTATTTATCCCACCAGCAGGGCTCAGTTTCAAAAAGAACTGAAAACAAACCAGGCCCATGAAGATGATGCAATATCCCTGGAATTTTGGAGACAACTCCATGAATCCTAAAACTATTTCTGGCTATTTGGCCAAACTCAGGGCAGTGTTTGTGTCTGCCCATCTCAGTGAAAATGCATTCTCTTTTGTGAAATATGGCAGCTACCATCAGCAGGACAAAACATCAAGGTTCACTCACCTTGACTAAATATGTTCCACATTTTAGAGAATAACTTGCTTTTTAAATACAATATTCTCACTCTATTAAAACTAATCTGTGATTAGGTTCTAAAGGCAGTAACTATGTACTGCTGTGTGACCTAGTATATTAATATCTTTATTGGCATGGCCAAAATGTTCTAGTATATACAATAGGCTATCTGCTCGGCCTCCATTGTGTACAAATTTCAAATTATGAAGCCTTCCACTAACAGCAAAACACACTTAAGGAAGAAAAGAACTAACACTAAGCTCCAACTAAGCTTATTTTCTTTTATTATACATACAGAGTGCTTAAAAGTCCTGTAAGCAAATAAACAAGTAAAAACAAGCTACATCCTGCCAGACAGTATCAATATTAAATACCCTTCTCCCAGAAATAACGAAACAAAAACGTTTAACAAGGTAGTACCCTCTGGTCCCTTCAAACTTTAAAATGTTGCATCTCTATAAAGTTTTTAAAAACTAATTCCAAAGTAAGGTAACAAGGCATTACATAACTGAACATTTTAAATGGATAATGCTGTAAAATACCAAGTCAAAACAATAAACCTTTACTGAATAACTATGATGGGCATATCAAAGCTCACCAAAAACATGACTAGGAGTAAGCAACCTTCCTGGGAAGGACTATAATCATTACCTTCATTAGTAAAGCACATATCATTACCTTCGTTAGTAAAGCAAATGAAGGTCCAATCATTGTGCCAAGAGAGGACAATGAGGGTCTGTGGATTAATATGTTAATTCAGCTACCAATAAGGGCCTCAAAACTCAGGACTCTCAAATTTTCACTTATGTAAGTAGTGATGGTCTGTTTTCAAGGTTCTATTTTAACCGCATTTGAAAAATCAGAAAACGTTAGAGTTGGCAGAATTGTTATATTCATTTAATCTAATTCCTTCATTTAATAGATGAGAGCACCAATTTATAAAAGGGAAAATGGTTTCTCAAAGTAGCATGGCTAATTAACAGTTCTCTTCTTTCTCAATAGAAACACCTCTCATTCCACTTTTCTTTTCTCAACTGGTGAGTATGAATTTTAAATATATTTTCTGTCCCAATTCATTATTGCATTTGGAGTGCCCCTCTGGGTGGGTCCTTAAAACTTAGTATCAGGTGATTCTACTGAGTAATTAACATGGATTTTCAATTATCTTAATCTTGTTACCTCAAGAAAACTTCATTCTTCTTTTAGTTATGCCAAACTTGCCAATCCTGGAACCAGCTTTCAAGGTTTTAGAAAAGCTGTGGTCCTGCTCTTCCACCATACATTTTGAGACCATAATTTGTTTTCAATCCTAACCACTATTTAAGGCAGTAGATTTTTTTTTAATTTTTTTTTTTTACGTTTATTTATTTTTGGGACAGAGAGAGACAGAGCATGAACGGGGGAGGGGCAGAGAGAGAGGGAGACACAGAATCGGAAGCAGGCTCCAGGCTCTGAGCTGTCAGCCCAGAGCCCGACGTGGGGCTCGAACTCACGGACCGTGAGATCGTGACCTGAGCCGAAGTCGGACGCTCAACCGACTGAGCCACCCGGGCGCCCCTAAGGCAGATTTTTTTTTAAAGGCTAAGGCTTTAAAAACACATGTTATATTTACTTGGCAAAAGCCCTCTGGATACAAGTACTTTACCGTAAGGATTGTAGGTGTATTAAAAAACACGTAGGAAACAAAAGCATCAAATGAAAAACTGAGAGAATTGCAGAAGGAATATTAGGATAAGAGAATAGTAAGGCCAAACAGAAGACTGGAACACAGAATTTCACACATCAGGGCTTAAATGGTCACTATCCTAGGCTGCAAGGTTGATCCCTGCCTCTCTCAGAGAAACCACATCTGTACAGGATTCACAGTGTCCATAAGCTAAAAAGTAAGCCAGTTTCCCAGGGTGGAAGCACAGAGGTTGCTTGTAGTAAGCAATTTCTGCAAGCAATTTCCCCAGTGGTTCCTCATAAAAGTCCTGTCTGTGATGGGGTGGATGTCCTCCACAATACTGGCATGTGCTGGGACTTTCCTGCTCACAGTCTTTCTCAACACAGGCTGATGGCACAGTGCCAAATAAAAGAGAGACAACCCATCTCGCTGGGCTGTGGAAGCGCATGCAAGGGAGGCCAAATCTCCCTTGGAGAAGGGTCTGGCTTCACTCCAACTCCCAGACAAATGGGCGATTAAGGTCACAAAGCTGAGAGCCTGGTCACAATCATTTTAGTCTGGAAAGTGTTCAAGGTAGGCATTCCTCCTTGCCTACAAAAGTCATTTGTAAGTTGGGGGTGGGGTGGGGTGAAGAGGGAGCCCAGTAATTTTTTAGTCTCTAGAAAGCATGATTCAACAAATTCTAACAGAAGTTTTGCCATTAATATTTGTACTTCTCATAAATTTTCAAGGACTAACTGCAGTTGGTTTCATCTTTTCCTGCTATGACATCTTTTCATCTTATTTCTTTTTAACAAAGGAAG
Source organism: Panthera tigris (assembly GCF_018350195.1). Classification (NCBI taxonomy): domain Eukaryota; kingdom Metazoa; phylum Chordata; class Mammalia; order Carnivora; family Felidae; genus Panthera; species Panthera tigris. Next base: position 19,838,901 of record NC_056670.1, on the reverse strand, counting down.
CTCCAGGTTGGCTATAAAATCTCATTAAAAGGATATACAGAGGCTTAGTTTTACTGAAAAAAATTCTACACAAAGGAGGAATGAATGAATACGATGTGTTGTAAGTAACAGAGTAATAAATAAGTCCAAATTAGCAAAATAAGCCATTTCAATAAAACCTGCTCTGGGCTAATAATACCACATAGCTTGAGGTCTAAAATCAGAACCCCACAGCTCCAGTTTGACAGAGCGTGAGAAGAGTGCAACCATTGTTTCAAGGAGGATAGGCATGATCCATGGAAGACAGGGTTGTCCTAGATGGACTGCAACCCACATAGTCCAAACAATTGAAGCCTGATATAACTAGTCCACAATGGAATCACTATTCAGTAGAGATAGTAACATGAACCCCACCATCACTATTTTTAACTGTGCTCTCTGGAATCCCTCTTCCTTCCTCATCTCTTATTATGAAGTAAGAGTCCATAAAGGTTTGGTCACTTTCAGTATTAGAAACTCAGTCCAGGGGCGCCTGGGTGGCTCAGTCGGTTAAGCGGCAGACTTTGACTCAAGTCATGATCTCGTGGTCCGTGAGTTCGAGCCCCACGTCGGGCTCTGTGCAGACAGCTCAGAGCCTGGAGCCTGTTTCAGATTCTGTGTCTCCCTCTCTCTGACCCTCCCCGTTCATGCTCTGTCTCTCTCTGTCTCAAAAATAAATAAACGTTAAAAAAAAAATTTAAAAAAAAAAAAAAAGAAACTCAGTCCAGTGCAGTGTAAGACTCCATTCTGACAACCAATTCAGAGTTAATCCCACTCTCCATGACCAGCTAGATTCACACACAGCTCAGGAAACTCAGGATAGCAGGGGAGAAGAGGGAGGAGAGAGGGACAGAGGGACAGAGAGACAGGCACACTGGGAAGGGCGAGCTATTCTTTCCCACCTTAAAACTTCTTCAGAGCTCCAGATCATCTATTTAGTAGGTGGTAACTAGCATTTTTTTAACAGAATAGAAAATGGAAAAAAAAATCACACTGTAGAACATGTGTTATCTCATTAAACTTTTTTAACTTTTTATTTTTAGGTAGATGTGTAGTGGGTCAGGATGTAAGATGTTTTTATTGCTGGTTACAGTAAAAAAAAAAGAAAGAAAAAAAGAAATCCTTTCCTTCTATCTCAGATGGTGGGACAATACAATATGGTAGTTATAACATGGTCTTGGGAGCCAGACCACCTGGATCCAAATTCCAGGTACTAAATCTCTCCAAATCCTAGTTTCCTGCATACATAAAATGTGAACAATAATAAAACCTATATCATGAAGTTGTTAGGAGGATTAGAGGAGTTAACACATGATAGTCTATCAAATATGCCAGTAGAGATCAGCTCTTGGGGTAGGAGATGGAAAGGAAGAAAGGAGAAGGAAAGGATTGCAGCAGCAATCCTCTCTCCACTGCTTTCGAGTGCTTCTCTAACACCAACAAGCTACTAACAGCCTCTACAGGGAAGGTGTGCAAGAAGCTCTCTTGTGCAGAGTCTCTGAGTTTTTGAGAGGCACTCATGAGGGTTCCCACTGCACACTTCCCTGACATGAGAGAACCAAAATCCTCCATGTCTCCTTACCCCTGACACCAGCAGAATACCTAACGGTTTCTAGACACTGGCCTCTACTCACCTAGCAGTCAGGCTTCATGAGTGGGTTACTGGACGGACAGCTCAAGACCAGCTACCCTGAGTGGTATCTACTTGGCTCACACTAACCAATGGGAGAGTTTCTCCCCAGTTTTCTTGTCCAGTATCACACAGGCATTAGGGCACATCAGCAAGCCTGTTGCTTAAGCAGCTATGCCACTGGGTAATAAAACGCTGATCTCCTCTTTTTGAACGTGTGCCTAATCTTTGAGAGATTTCCTTGGAAAGCCCCTTCTCCCAAGAAATAATCTCTTAACCCATTTCCCACCAGCTCAATATCCCTAATGATAGTCCACCTCTTTCTTCCCACTTCACTCTTAATTAGGGGTGGGGTTTGCAGGGAAGCAGGGTGGTTTGCAGTGGTGGCTATGGGTATCAGAGCAATTTCTAACACCCATTAGGAAATGTAACACACTCAAATGTGTGCAGACTCAATATTGGCAGTTTTTCCAAAGCTCTCTTCAAAATACCAGGGCCATAGACCCTTCGATCTGCATCCTAGTTGCCAATGATGGGGTAATAGAAAAGGTCCTACCCAAATCCTGTGTAGGGGAACAAGCAAGGAAAAAAGAAAAGCAGAAAGGAAAGAGAGAGCAAGTGATTAGAAGTGACCATGATTAGGAGAGAAAGGAGTGCCAAGTAGCCCTATGCTCAGATCATGGAAAGGATTTCTAATAATGGAGAGGAATCCTGTACCTCAGTGCTCTGGCAGTCAAAGATACAGGGTGTGTGAGAGAAAGTGACAAAGAGACAGAGAGACTAAACATGGTACTATTCTCTCCATACCACAGCCTTTGAAATCATATCTCTACAGTAATAACCTAAGTCATGGCACAGTGGCTAGCACACAAGAGTGTTGCACACACCACAACATAAAACTCTGTATGATAAATGCCTTTTATGGCTTGGATTCAAAGGCTTCTCTGGCAAAGGGCAGAAGAAAATGGCATTTCCAATGGGTGAACACAAGAAAAATTTGAAGGACCTGTACAATATTGGGACATTGACTCCATGCACACTGTGATGCATATGAGAGCACAGCTCAGAAAAGGATAGTTGTTGGGAGTATTTTTGTATATTGTGAGCATCTAACATTGCCAAGTACCACAAGCTCCTAAAGCAGATGACTTCAGCCATTCTCTAACATAGGACAGGGTCTCAGTCCTAAGTGCCAATACTACCCTTAGAGATGGCCCAGTGGCTAGCAGAAAAGCAAAGTAGTTTTTTTTAATGCAGTTGAGTGGGCCATATTTACTTCAATTCAAATAAGGCATGAAAATACTAGATCAAGTTGAAAAAACTCAGCATGTCCTAAAGCTGGGAAAAAAAAATGTTGTGATTTCTGGAAAATACATTGTTGAATGTAGTGTATCCTCTGAACACTTTACAACACTTAGAAAATCAGTCAATCATGGCAGTTCCTGTCAACTTTTCTCTGCACTTCTAGTCAAAGCTAAACACCAAAGGGACCTGGAAAACTTTAGCCAGTTTCTTGTTTGCAGAGCTATGCTACTCTCCCATGATTACACACACACACACACACACACACACACACACACACCTTTTTTTTTTTAAAGAAAGTTCTTGAATCCCTTAAGCACACGTTTTGTAATGGTGAAGGATAGTCCTTTATACCCCAGCAAGACAAAAAGTAGTTCTGAGTAGCCAAAGAAGGTTTTGTGACTTGGAAAAGTCTTATTTTTCAAAGTGCTGACAAGCCAAAAGACACAGGTTATTGTGAAGACAATGGTTTTCAGGAGTGTGGAAAATCATCTTGGGAAAAATCAGTCCTTCAGTCTTTGATACTATAACCACTATGATTCATTCCTCTGGATTTCAGATAACTAGTATGTTATAGAACATTAAAATATTCCTTAAACCCTGAACTTTCCTTAATTTCATTCAAATTTCTGAATTAAGCTAAAGGCCAAGGATTTTGATTCTGTAAAGCAGCAAAGAGATTTTGACATTCGTGCTATTCCCTGAAACAATGTAATTTCAGTGCTTTATAAACTGGAATTTCTTTCAGCAAAAATTTGACATCTCCTCTTTTCAATGGTCACTACATATGTAGAAGGCAAATATTCAATGTTTAATGCTAATTTCCTCATTAAATAAAGGATTTTCACATTTTTATTGGGAAAATGATTAAATGATTCCATGATCACCAAGTAGAAAGTTATAAATCTATGTCTATGAACAAGAAAAGTTGGTGGCTAGCTAGCAGACTAGTTTACAGAGTAAATGGCAAACAAAGCTATATATACGTATATCTATCATAGGAAGAGAATTAGAGATGCTTCCAAACATGTGCATACTATCTTTGGGAGGAATTTAGCTATTCTTTATCTGTTCTGTACTTTCCTGTACTTTTTTTCAATGAGTGCATAACAAAAAAGCTATTTGTTCCAAATAGAATATAAAGTTATGGAAAGAAACATTTTCTCTTATATTAGCATGTAAACTCACTACAACAGAGTAGTCAGCATTAATACAGGAGCTGGCAAGAGAGACCACATCTCCCAAATGCAGCACTACCTCCTGCATTTTTCACAAGAGAATTTACCCATGGCCTAGGATAACGCTGTTTCTTCCATTATTTCTCCTGTGAGTTTTCTAAAAAGCTCTGTGGAGACACGCAGATACCATGCTAGTCCCAAGCAAAATGTTCCAGATACAGAAGCCTAAAGAAAAAGGGTTATGAGCAATCAGAGTTTACACATCAGAAGGAAATCCATCTTTACAGTAATCACCACAACCTCATGTATATGTAATGATATTCAAACAAATAATGTAGGCAGCTTAAAACACCTTAAGCCTATTTGGAAGGATGTATGATATTCATATCTCAGTAGGAAACATGGTAAAGCTAATTCTGTTAGTGCATTATGGAGAATTTTAGCCCAGATATATAATAGGTTACCGATTCCCATCACAGATCAAGGTAAATTTCATATGTCACCTTATTATTGCTATCCCAACTCTGCATGTTTATTCCATTTGGGAAAGCTGAAAGGAAAGTTATATTTATCAGCATTTTGCCCCTTACACAAAAGACACATTTAAAAGGTGATGTCTTTTAAACTTTTACACTTCATAATTAGTCTGCATTTCTCATCTAATAGTAAATGGCACAGTGCTATTCTCAGGAAAAGTTGGCCAGGAGAGGCGGTGCAAACCAAAAGAAAACAATGGACAGACCTATGGTTAAACAATTATTTTTTTAAAACTTTGCCCATCTCATGGCTATTCCAGAAGAACATGTATTTCTTCAGTTTCACTGGCGCTGCTCCAAATTCATCTAGAAAAGTTATTTAAGCAAAGGACTGAATGTAACTGAGTGTGTGAAAATTCTGTACATGTGCCAGAAGAAAGAGAAAGATACAAAAAGCCAGCATATACTCAGCAGGAAAATCCAGTAATCAGAAAGGAAAGCACCAAATGAAAAGGCAAGTGCTCCTGGAAAGATGGAATTGTTTTCTTTATATAGTTTCCATTCACCTTTAAGGCAGTTCAAATGACCTGGCCTGAGATCTTGGACAGCATGCCCTTGCTTTTAAAGTCAGTCACTGGCCTCCTGGGGAAGAAAACTTAACTTCACTCCTGCCTCAGAATGCCAGTAGGATTGCTGGCAAAATTCTGTATTCCAAGTTCAAATAGTAATAGAGTTTACTACATTTTGAGCCAGGATCACAAAATTTAAATTGAGAAACCAGCCAGGTTGGACACTTGGGTAGTGTCCTTTGTGTTTGTTGAAGCCTGCCTAGCAACTACTAGCCATTTCTGAGAGCACGTTCACCCTGGAAAAATAAAGAGCTGCCAAAATGCCAATATGGTTCTAACTACATACCTCCTCCCTTTTAAAACTTTACCTATCATCAGATTCCCTGCCTTGACTTGGGTACAACAAATTGCATATGTTGGGGCGAGGGAGGATGCCTTTCTGTCCATGTAAAGAGAAAATGCTTTGTTTAAACACAGCTGAAACTTTTGTTATTAAAAGTTGACATTTCAAAGTAACCTTGCCTGTGGCTTAAAATATATACGGGCGTACTAAAGATACAGTACTTTTGAACATACACTATACTGTCAAAATGATGGAAGGAGACAATCTCTACATTGTTTTTCATTTAAATTTTTAATCAAGAGGACATGGTAAAAATATCAGATTTCAAATATCTTTCGATGGAATGCTATTTTTTTCCTTTTTATAAGACTGCCCTTCCTGACAACATTAGCCAAATGAAATTCAATTATATATTCAAAGCTTAAGGATATTTACAAGTCAGAGAAAATCCTTGTTCGTATCTAGTTCCAATCACTGGAATGTGGCCCTGGATGCACAACCCTAAAGGAGTCTTAAAGGGAAGCAGTTGCAGAATGCCACAGCTCGTATGTGACACGTGGGACTGAACCGAAAACAGGCATCCAGGGCACGGGGCGGCCAGGGTCTGTTTCTGTGCTGCTTGGGCTAATGTGAGAAAGCACTGTTCTCCAGACTGTTTATGAGATTTGGCTCAAATGAGCTAAACTGGCTCCCCCTGCACAACAATGTCTCAGTCTCAGGTGGTGGAGAGTGCAAGGCACACAGGCAGCAACAGCCATGTGAACCTGGCCAAGTCAGTCAAATTCTCTGAGCCAATTTCCTTTCTCTAAAATAAGAATAAAGCTACAGGGTTTCTGTGAGGATTAAGAGATCTCTTCTGCAGCAAGTGTCTTCGTACAATGTCTGACACACCAGAGGTACTCAGAAAAGGGTAGCTATGTGTTGTAAGCGCTGCTATTTTTAGAATTATTAGTAACAAAAATCAACAATAGTAAAAGCTAGAAAACTACTTTATCTAACTCAGCTGGGAGAAATAATATTCACAGGATATATATATATATATATATATATGCATACATTTATATATATTCATATATTCATATATAGATATAGATATAGATATATCCACAATTGTATAGGTCATCCTAGATATTCTTAATTTCTAACCTTTGTAGAATTATTTTAACTCACATTAGGACATAAAAAGAAGCAACTTTATTTTTCCTATACTGAAACATAGCAAGAAAGAATCATATTGCAGCTAGAATGGTTGCTGTTGACAACATATTCCACCAGACACATGCAGCAGTGTCTCCTTTAGCAGACTCACAGGTCTTCTGAGGTTTCCTGTAGCAAATAAGCCTGTGATCTTCCTGAGCCACTGACTCCATTTTAATCTTATAGACCCTGTGATTCTTATAACTCGTCAGTTTCCTTTTCAGCTCTGGCCATGAGGGAAGCTGACATTCTGATGCACTGTATATAAACTTATTGTTCCTCACATCAAACTATTTTCCAACCCTTACTTTCCCTTCACAACAATTTCCTCTTGGATTTATTTTTCAGTCTATGCTACTAATGCAGGTTACTAAGCCACTTCAAATCTGTTTTTGAAACAAGAGATAACACAATCTATCTTAAAGTTTGACCATTCTGAATTCACACTAAAAATACAAGAATTCCACCTAATCCAGCCAAACTCAGGTTTGGCAGTAATGGAAAGGTTTCTCTGATGGACATATAGAGATAGACAACAAGGGAGCAAAGTGCTTCACGAAATATCTGGGGAGCTTGACAAAATTAGATGCAAAAGAAGAAGCCAGCAAAGAGCTATGCAATCAAAGGAGGATGCTTCAAAACAATGAATGTTGCCAAATGCTCATGGATGTATGCAGTCACCCTTTAAGGAAGAATACTATCCCTCCCTCAAATGCTCGTGTCCCGATCTGACAGTGGTACCATCACAAAGCCTTCAGAAGACTGACAGACCAGGAGGGCTTTCAACTCCCCAGCTTTAAGTTGAGAGAGCCAACTTAGCTTCCCTTTCAATAATATTAGGTGAGAAAGCCAAAATTTCATTCAGTGGTGTCCAAGAGAAGAGAAACCTGGTTTATAAGCCCCATTAGTAAATATCACCTGGGAAACATTAAAGTATAAGAATAATACAAATGAATGGCCCATATTTTTAGGAGCAAGAGTGTTTTTGCTGATTTGTCCAATTAAATGTTGGGCTCAACAACACTTTCCTGCAAGACCACTCACTGTACAGAGGACAACAAGATAGACAAGTGGAATCAAAATGGTGACTGTACAGCCCAGACATGAGGGCAACGCTTTGCAGATAGTCTCAAGTCACCAGGAACTCATTACAGAAGTTCCACAGAGTTCCAGGAATAATGTCAGCCTAGAATTCATCTCTCTGACCTCCTCCTCTGCCCTACCAGAGTCTCTATGCTCCATCCCAGAACACAAAACACACGGATACAATAAACATGTCAGGAAAGACAGGGTGTTTTCCATGTGACTGTACTCTGTGACTGCCCACCACCATCTTTCACAATGTGGAACTAAGAAGTCACAGGGAGCAGCTGCCACTCATGTTTATGTACCCCTGAAACACAGAGCCTAGCCCACTCCTCACAAAATGCAAAGAACTCCTTTTACTTTTTTCTAAGCATTCAACCACCTACCAACTACTTAATATTTTAAATGTCAGCTTTAGAGTGACCAGTTACTGTTCATTTAAATGTGCAACACTAGACTCTAAGAGCCCTGGCTATTCCAGTTTTACTGTAAATCTGCAACAATGTTACTACAATTTCAAAGTTTATCTTCCCAGCAAAGTATTTTGTACCTGTCATTCAAGTTTAGACTTTTCTCCCTATATTGTTTAATAAATATATGGCCACCTTAATGTCAAAATATCAATTCAGGTGGGATGCTATTTCACAGCAAGAATCTCTTAAAGTAGCACAAAAATGTTAATATATTTAACACCACTGTATTATACACCTAAACATGGTTAAAATGGTAAATGTTAATTATGTGTATTTTACCCCAAAAGAAAAAAAAAAACCCTCAAGTGAGGTTCTCTCCATATAACCACATTATTAACCATGTGGCCAATTTATTCTTCATTGGAAAGTATAAAAGCTATTGGTTTCCTAAAATACAAGTGATAACCTTCACTGTACTATTAGAACTTAAAATTACAATTGATTAGTCTCTGTAAGACTAATCAATATTTGACTAGCCAGGGCATGAAGGCACCACCATAACATTTCCTTTCAGATGCTGTCATTGCTTGAAACTATTCAGCAACAGTGTTCATTCAGGCAAAGCAAAAAATCAACCTAGATGGCGCCAAATCACCCCCTTACATCAGGAAGACAAACATCTGCCTGAGAATTTGCAAAAAGCCCTAGAAAAATTCCAACATGAAGAAAGGGCATGACAGCAAAACCACAATCCAAGTGTTGCCCTGATTTAAAAGGCAAACGAAACCCTGATAATGAATAGCAGCCATCACATGACAGACCTTTCGTAAATCATTTTCTGGGGACCAGGCTTTTTAGATTGGGCTAAATCTTTCCCTCCCTCACTCCCCACCCACCCCCCCACCCCCCCCACCCCCCCCCTCACCCCCCCCACCCCGCACTTTGGCTGCTCTGTAAAAAGAAATTATTTACCAACTGTCTTAACATCATAGGTAATGGAATAATATATCAAATGAGATGCTTCATTATTCCTGCTGAGGCTTAACTCTAAGGAATGTATTAGTGTTTTGGAAGAACTGTAAAAGAATTCCAATAAAGACAAATGAAAGAAAATATAATTATATCCTTAATGGGTAGGATTCCTTAAATGTATTGGTTTAAGTGGGAGGGTAAAGAATTGCTTTTGAAAGATGAAGTAAATACTTAAAGTTTCTAGTCTATTCAAAGCAAATTATTAAAATTTAGCTGTCTCCTGAAATGCCTTTGTTTAAAAAAACTGAGTTCTTTTCTATTTGATGCATTCATCATTTAACAAGCCTTTCCCCATTTCAGTACCTTGTTCCTTTCATAGTTATTCAAAAGCATTCATTATTTGATTTGCTTATTTTCTTGTATTTTGTATGTATCCTTCAGTAAAATTTCTATTTGTTCTATAACAGCAGAACTTATGTCTGATTTGTTCACCAAAACTTGTATTCCTAAGGCCCAATACAGTGGCACACACTAAAAGGCTCAAAAAAAATCTTTTTAATGAGTAAATTCATCACTTCACTCATTTGATCCACAATTATGTATTGAGTAACTTTACTCCATAGCTACAACAACCATATTAAGATTTCACAAATGTCTATAAGCTGCATTTTGGTCTCTGGGATTCAAGAACTCCGAAAAAGCAGAGAAAGACAATCTGCAGTTTCTTTAGAATCTAATAAGTTATAACACCTTAAAATTTTACATGTAAAGAAGCCACAATACAGCTTTCCTTCATATGAATTAAGACTAGTTATTACATTTCATGATAGCCCTACCTGATACAGGTGAACATTTTAGTACAAACACTCTACAATAATGATTCTTTCTATAAAAACAATACCTTTCAATATCCAAATAGTAAACAAAATCTGTAAGAAATGTTGTCACTAAACAAAGGCAGGCATTGTGTTATGAGCCTAGAGTGAAAACTAAACTGTGGATTCTTTTTCTCACCCAATCCTTTCCGAGCCACTTATATTGCTTAACTTAATATACATTGCCTCTACCAGAAAAGGAAATACAAAATAATGTTTTCTTATGCTTAATGAGAAATTACTATTTCTGCTTAAAATTTAGTTAACAAGAATTAGTTGTGAGGCCAGGGACAAATCTTGAACCCTTTTTTGTACCTGACCCCATTTCTCATTACCCCCATGGTTTCCAGGAAGATTAACCTGGATTAATTTCAACAGGGGGCTTGCTTATCAAAACTGCTTTAACAGTTGAAGGCCTTCCTGCTGCCCTATCTTACTGGGAAGTTTAGGAAAAGAAAAGCCTTAGAAAATTTAGGAATGCTACATAAATCTCACATGAAGAACAAATCTGTTTTGTGAGCTGCTACTTGGACCCTGCTTTGATTTACTGGGAACACTTACAATATAGATATGGCTCTTACTTCTGTGCACTAAAAAACAGAGCATCATAGCTTTAGAGACTGGATAATTCTGGCCCTCCCTTAATGAATAAGGAACCAGAGACCTAGAAGAGATATCTGGCACTGGGATTATCTCCTCCTTTCCCCTCATCCAATGCTCTTTTCATAACAACTAGCTGTCAGTAAACGGGTACAGTAGCCTGGAGCCTCTTTTCTCATTACCACCATGCCACAAAAACACTGGGGAGGCTGATGTGACACACATAGCTTTTGCAGGAAGGAACTTTCAAATCTATGAACTCTGGGTGACCACATATTGATGCATATGTGGCAGTGAGACACTGTTCTATGTCTTGGAAGCTCTGAGACCAAAAGGAGGGCAGGAGAGCTTGGGGAGAGGAGCCAGACGCAGGAAGAGAGCAGAGAAGGCAAGAGTCCAATAAATCAAGTGTTCTTTAACTGCAGCTTGAGTTCTTCCAAATTCAGAACCACATTTCTTATTGGATATTTTCTAGACATTTTTTCAAATGGTCTTTTAAAAACCTTGCCATACTTACTATGAAACACAACTGTTATTTTCTGGAATGTTAAGGAGATGAATAAAAACAAAAACTCCTAGCTTACAGGCAATTTTACATGAAGCACCTCACTATTTCTAGAATGCATGTGATTCTTAAAAAGGCACAATTTCTTCAGCCCTGATCTTTCTCCTGAGCACTCTACCTACATATCCACCATGACTTCAAGTCAACATTTTTCTCTAGAATAGCTTTCCTACTAGGTGTTACTATGTCTGCCCTTTCATATTAGAAACCTTGAAGTCATCCTTAATTCCTGTGTTCTTCATTCCACCAGATCCTACCAATATTCCTCATTTTATTTCTGATTCCTATACGTCATGGGGATGAAAGGCACAGCACAAGGAATATAGTTAATGGTATATAACAGCACTCACTATATGGTGACAGATGGTAGCTACACTTGGGAACACAGTATAACACAGAATTGTCAAATCACTATGTTGTACACCTGAAACTAATGTAACATTGTGTCAATGATATTTCAATCAGAAAAAAATTAAAAAATAAAAATTACATAAAAGACATTCTTCATTCCCATTTCCTCATATCCATCCCTTTATCTTCCTGCCTGTCTCATACCTCCCCAAAGTTCTCAGGCCTTCTTCCCCTTACAGATACTATTTAAGTGGCTTCCTCCAGCCACCACAACACTAAGTTACCTGACCCCCATCTAGTCAATTGTGCCTGTACTAATTTAATTGTCAGTTACAACATCCAGACCTATAGATTCCCAATAAGTACTGCCACTCACAGTCAACAACTAATAGAATCTGTCTTAGCATGTCCCTGCAGAGGTATAAAAGTGCTTTGCATTCCATATTCACTAAAAGCCTACACACCAGTAATGATACGTGCCTCCCACTACCCATCCCAGCAGGTCAATGGGCTATAGAATGGGGAGTTCATAAGTAGTCTTCAAAGGACTCTCCCTGCCTCAGAGCAAAGGGCCATGAAGCCACAAGCTAAAAGCAGAGCCTGTGTGAGGAAGGAAGACAATGCACATCAGAACCAAGATGGCAGATGCTTGTGGCTGAGACATGAAATGTTCCTTGAGCCACAGAGAGAACTGGCAGCTCCTGAATCAAGCTGCTTGGATTTTTTTTTATCCTCTTATGCCAAGTAAAACTAAAAGAGTTTTGGATCCAGAATCAAAGTTCAGCATGCCCCGATAATTCTTTATTGATAGCAAACCTTATCCAGCCTATCATTCCCTGACAATTTTCATTTTCATAACAAAGGAATAACAGTATTTCTAATAGTAATGAACTATCCTATTGCATGACAACTGAACACCATCAACACCACCACAAGAAAAAAATGAAAGAAAAAAAAAAACTCCACTAAGGAAAGAAAACATTTACTGTAAAATGCAAAAAATATAAACATGTTTCAATAAACAAATGAAATCTTTTCTCAACATAAGAATCCAGAAAGTAGTATCCCAAAATAAAAGTTATAATCATTCAGTTCTAAACTAAGAAGAGTTGCCAACAGTATTATGGTTTTTTTTCCAAGCAACTAAAATCACGGAGTCCCATCCCAAAATGATAAAACCCTGCAGCCTTTCCTTAAGCACTGACATGGAAGGGTCTCTCTGAAAAATCACATAATCTCTCACCCAATGCTTTTCAATTTCAAATGATTTGAAACTGTTCAATTTAAACTGATTTTAACATCAAATCTATGAGGAATTGTCCCCATTTTGTAAGTAGGAGAATGGAATCTCAAATGACAAATGACTTGCCCAAGTCATTTGTTAATGGGCTGAGATTCAACAGATCTCATGGCTCCTGGTTTAGTGTTCTTTTTAATACTGATCTCTCTTAGTTGTTTCCCTTGCTGACTGCTTCAAAAGGAAGCATGGCATGGCATCGAATCAGGGTAAAGAAAAAGGGATAAAGAGGAGAAGGTATGAAGAAATATACAATATAAGCACCTCTGGAACATTCAAATTTTAGACTGTCTTATCATCTCAGACAAGTGCTCCCTAAGAACCTCCAAAGCATCTTTTTTGTGTATGTTGGCAGAGTGGGGAATAAGACAGCTCTATCTCTTATTGCTTTTATCTGTTTTAAATATCAATATTTAATTTACTGTGTTTTTCCACTAACAACAAAGACATGAGATTTTTATTTTTCCTGATGAGCACAAAGATTTTTAAAAGATGTGACTTGTCAGTGTAACTAAAAAGAAAAACAAAAACAAAAAGAAAAGAAAGATGGTGAATTGAGTTTCCTCCCATGCTTCAACAATCAGACAGTTATAAGACTTGGACAAATTGCTTAAATTCTCTAGGCCTTTCCTCATTTGTATGCTAAACTAGGAAATCTCTATGGTCCCTTTCAGTCCTACAATTTCATTCATGATTCTAAGAAGTTACTCAGCTCCAACCATGCACACAAAGTAATGTGTTAGGCCCCAAAATACTTGAGTCTCTCATCAGAAACTAGTTGGACTATTAGTATACCAACTCAAGAAACAGGACAACAGGTAAGCAAATTAACTTCTCAATAAAATCCAAAGTGATGCAGATATATTAATACAACACGTAAACAAATGAAAATTGTCAATGTGTGATGGGCCAGTCCAGAGGATGCCACAAAATGGCGGGACTTTTAGCTATACAACTGGAAAGGTCAGAGATCAAAATGAGAAAATGACTTTCTAGGTGGGTGATATTTTGATCTATAGCCATTACAGTCAAGAATGATCATGGCTTGGGGGTGCCTGGGTGGCTTAGCCAGTTGAGCTGCCAGCTTCGGCTCAGGTCATGATCTCACAGTTCATGGGTTGGAGCCCTGCATCAGGCTCTGTGCTGACAGCTTGGAGCCTGGAGCCTGCTTTGGATTCTGTGTCTCCCTCTCTCTCTGCTCCTCCCCTGCTCATGCTCTGTCTCTCTCCTTTGAAAATAAATAAAAACATTTAAAAAAAATTTTTTTAAAAGAATGATATTGGCTTGGGGATGCCAAGAGCTGATATCAACCAGCTAAAATTATGAAACTGGAATGGTTTGAGGAGCAATGGGAGACAAAATTAAATAAGTAGGAAAGAACCAAATATAATTAATATTCAGTGCCAAAGGTGGAAAGCTAGCTTTATCTGGGAGGCAATGGAGAAATGTTAAAGAAATTCAGAGCACAGATATAAAATGATAACAGTTGTGTTTTAGAAAAGAATCACATACTCTGAAATGATTTACACTCTCATCCTGTCATGAGGCCCACTGAGCAAAAATATTTTTTACTAAAAGTAAAAATATACTTAAAAAATATTTTTTAAAAAGTATAAACTATATCACGTCCAGTCCCAAAACACATCTTGGTTTTAAAAAAAAAGAAAACAAAAGAAACAAAAGGAATTTCCAAATGATTCACAGATTGCTGAATTCTGTAGACTAGATTTTCCCAAAAAAGTTTTTCATCAAATGATATTGTGAAGTGCTGCATATAAGAGATTTACCTAACAAATTCACAAAATGCAAATAACTAGCATATTAGAGGCTATAAGCAGTCTCACAGGAAAGAATCTTTTTAACTGTCTATGACAGCATTCCTCAAAACTTATCATGGAACTTTTAAAAATATGATACTTATTAACATAATGCAGAACTAGTGTTTCACAGTACACCCTCTTGGAAATAATACCAATAAATAACACTTAGTCCTAGGAGAATGATACTCAACAGAAAATGAAATCTATTAATAACTGACACACACACAAAACATACAATTACTTCCCTTTTATCAGCATTAGAGATCAACATGAACTTATAATTTCTGTTTGCACTTGTCATTCTCCACATCACTGGTTCCCAACTTTGGCTGTATATTAAAGTCGCTGGCAGCTTAAAAAAAAATTACTAATGCCCTAGCTTTACTTCCAGAACAATTAAGTCAGAATCTCTAAGTTTGAACATCAAGAGTTTTTAAAAGGTCCTCAGGCAAACACACACCAAGGACAGTTAAGAACACTGCTATAGGTTCAGTTTACCAACACTAAAATGGCTCAGAGTTTGGGAAATGAGAATAGGAACAAGAATTCCAGTTAATTCAACTAGAAAATCTATTCCTGAAAAACTGAGTATTGGCTATATTTATTCTGCACATGATACTGGATCTCAAATATTCCTGGCTTTCTCTTCTATTTGTTCATCATTATGTTGGTGGTTTCATCCTAATACTACAGAATGATAAATTGATAGTCAAAGATTTC
The DNA here is from genome assembly GCF_018350195.1 of Panthera tigris. NCBI lineage: Eukaryota > Metazoa > Chordata > Mammalia > Carnivora > Felidae > Panthera > Panthera tigris. Next base: position 19,823,489 of record NC_056670.1, on the reverse strand, counting down.
TTTAAGGGTGTCTTTAATTTTATACAAATAGAATCAAATTTTCTATTGTTTGCCAAACTTGAACTGTTGGTCTCAGAAGTTTTAGTTTGATTTCCATAAAACACAGCCAGAACTAAACTGCAAAGCCAAAACTTTTAACTGTCTTCCTGAAAAATACATTTTAAAAAAAAATACGTATCAAAGAAGGTTCAGGACTTACTTAAATGATGCTATTTGTTTTATAGCCATCATTCCAAACTTAGAAATTTTATCACCCAAAATGCAATGAAGGCATTACAGTAGTCAAAACTTCATAGTTTCAAAGCATAGTTAAAAACTCATCTTCCTGGGAATGCATTTATCATCCAGGAAAGTAGTGGGAAGAAGAAAGTAATAACATGTCACTAAACCCAGCACTTACAAAGAAGTCAAAAGTTGCAAAACAATTTATATTGCAAAATGTGTAGTTATCTTTTTAAATTTCATCATCTTTCAGTAGACAATGAATATAGATAACAGGATCTCCTAAATTTAATCTGAATTTCAAATCCTTCTACTCACCCTCTCAACCTTTCACTTGGATCTGTGCATAACTAACTTAGATGAAATGATATGATGATATATATATATCACTTTCAACTCATTTGATTTCTGGACCATATGACAGAGAAATGGTCTCCCCATCCTTTGTTTTGCCTTTGCAAAGGCACTTAGTTGGTTCTTTCTGTCAGGAATGACTTTCCATTTTGCCTCCATTAAGACACTGAAGTCATGAAATCACAGGTCTGGAAGACATTTTAACCTAATCCAATCCCTGCTCTCTGTCAGAAATTTTTCCACAAAGTCCTAATCTAATCTTACCCAATATACTCAACATACTCATTTCACCTATCCCTCATATCCTACTCAAACACTTTCTCCTCTAGATTGTGACCTTCTTAAGGACAGAAGCTATATGGCCACCTTTTCCCTCTACAGTCCTGCACATGGACGGTGCCTAGCTCCCAGGGAAGGCAGTAAGTATCTCATGAGTGTCATCCTATTGTAAGGCCAATACACAATCATTCACTCTAGCCCCTTCTTATAAGCATTTCCCCCCTTTGCTTGAAAACCCTTTTAAGGTGGTAATTATTTCCTCTTTAGCAGTCCCATGGACCCTAGTAGACAACAGGAAAGTTTTTAGATTCACAGATTATGAGTTAGCTCATCATATTTTTCATGTATGAGAGGGATACTAAAGTGGAGTGGTACTCAAATGAGAAGAAACACATATCCATGTTCCCAGTAAGTACTGAAATACACTATTTCCTCAATTTTGTTAATATCTCCCTCTCAAGGTACTGACTCAAGACAAGAAAACAGTCTCTCCAAACCTGCAAACCTAGGGAATATACAGAGCTTCTCAAACAGCACCCCCTGTTGACTTACAACCATTGTCTTCAAAGATCTCATAGAAAAATTAACAATAAGTTCTATTTAAGAAAACAACTTCAAACTAAGTTAAACGTTTTCTCATTCACAGGGGATTAAGGTTTCCTGGTAACTCTCAAAGTAAACAGGCACATGGGAATTGAAACTGGGTTTTTCTTTTTTCCTCTTAAAAAAAGTAATTGATGGTGAAGTCAAGAAAAAACTGAGAAAGCAACACTAAAGGTTCTATAGATTTGCCAATAGTTGGTTTCATCTCTAAATTCCTTCACTCCCCACCTATCATCACTTTAACCATTAAGAAGTAGAAAATTTGAATGACTGACCGATATTCTAGGGTGACCAAAGTACTAAAAGTAGTGAATGCTAACAAAGAAAACACATATTTATTTACACACTTCTCCTAGCATTCTGATTACATCAAACAAAAGAAAAAAGAAAGGCTATGTAACCTATTTTTTTTTTTTTACCACTTAAAGTGTAAAGACAGCTCTTTCAAGAAGGAATGTATGCCCAAAGAAATAAAAAACTACAAAAGAACTAGTTTAGGATAAGCCACAACTGCTAAACATACAAAGTAAGAGAATAACATTCAGAGGATTTAATAATTTAATTCAAGGATCATGTTACATAAAGAGACGTAAAGTAACAAAAAGTTCTTCTCAACCACAATTAAGAACAGAAAACGTTTCATGCTGTACTAATCCCTCTGCATGTTGGCTGACTACAATTTCCCACAAATGGTATAATGTTGACTGAAACAATATTAACGTTAATGGCCAAGAAGAAGGAAATCCCACAACAAAATCTTTTTGGAAAACAGGGACAGCACAAGCTTTTTCCACCTAAGATATTAATAGTGGTGACCTTTCCTTGAATAATGCTGGCAACTGACTAGCAAAAAGAAACACCCTAAAGAAGAGTACTATTCATATATAGTACATATATAAAGAGTGTTCATCATACACTGGTGTAGTGTTTTTTTTTTTTCATGCTTTAAACACACTATGGTATTGCTGCTATATACATAGTTTAGTGACAGGTTTTAAGAAAATTTTCTTATGCCCCATCTAAAGAGGACTGCTCCTTTAAAGATAAATTTTTTAACGTTTATTTATTTTTGAGAGAGAGCGACAGAGCACAAGCGGGGGAGAGGCAGCTAGAGAGGGAGACACAGAATCCAAAGCAGGCTCCAGGCTCTGAGCTGTCAGCACAGAGCCCGACACAGGGCTCGAACTCAGGAACCTGAGCTGAAGACGGATGCTTAACCAACTGAGTCATCCAGGCACCCCAAACACAAAATATAATTGGAGCCATTCATTGAGGAGTTAAACTACTCTACACACACACACACACACACACACACACACACACACACACACACACACCAAATTTTGTTAAGTGTGAATGCCTAAACCTTTTGAAGAGAGGGCAATTGTACAATTATTCAAGTAACTGAATGGCTTTTATGCATTTTAATCCAAATCTTGATTACAAGGCCTCACTATTTCTCAACTACATCAGAAGGGGTGAAGCTACAAGTACACCTACAGATCAAAATCTAAGAAGCAGCACAAACTGCCTGCTCTCTGTAGGGGCTCTCTCACTTCTGGCCTATCTGCTTCTCTCTCTGGCTTTTGTTCCATGTTCCCTTCTGTGGATGGGCTTCTTCGGCTTACTCACAGCTGCTTCTCCCTTATCATTCCAGCTTTTAAATGTCTAACTCAGTCCCCCTGGATTCTCCCTCACCCCGTGCTAACATCATGACCTTTCCCATTCTGTTCCCACTATCACTCTGGGTCTTAGTTTCCCAATTTGTTAGAGATTAATCTCATTAGGTGAGTTTTCAGAGCCCATCACACTGGTCATGGCCATCACTGGATCCCACATCTAGACCCATCAGTGGTGGCTAGATGAGCTGGGAAGCAGAGTAAGGTAGTACAAAACATGGCTTGCTCCTCTTCTTTTTCACGGTAGGCTATGTAGGAAGGCAGGCATGTAATGAAGTACAATTCAGACATACAAACAAGGTTAAGGGTTGAATTCCCCAAAGAATAAATTCCAAAAATAATCTACCTTTTCTAAAAGAAAACACAAAATGTTAAACACATCAAGAAAAAAGTTGTTCTTAAAAAAAAAGAGTCCCAAAATTCAAGAAAGGGCTGATTCAGGAGATTACAACAAACCATTATTTCAAGTTTTATAATAGCAAAGTATCAGAGGTACAAACTTCACAACAACCAACTTAATGTGATTTTGAAATCTGATTACACAAGGTATAAAAGACTACAAAATCCATGCCATTTATTTTACTGCATTAATTTGCCTCCAGCCTTTTAGTTGTCTCCTCTCATGCACTACAACAACCCTAACTCAGAACCCTACCTAGCAAAACTTGTAGCTTGACAGAACTTCTCTCAACTATAGAAGCTTATAGCCCACCCAAGAGGGCATGAGAACTGCTGATTTAAAGAAAATCATTTATGTTTTACTAACAGGAGTCAAAAAAAAACAGTCAAACAAAGTTGGAAAAGCACTCTTCAAGTGAGCTGCCACCAACTAGCTGCCTGACCTTGAAAAAAAAATCAATCCAAGACTATTCAGAGCACTGTCTAGAAGAAAAAATATGCCATCACCACATCCAACTTTAAAATGTGCTAATTCTTCTGTGAGCCCATTTTGGGTCAACAAAGTTTAAGCTCTTTATTAAATATCACGGCATTCACTTGAGTCACACTAAATGGCACTACAATGACCCCATCAATTTTATGGACTGTAATCCTTCCACTGAGTCCTTTACTCTAGAACAACCTTATGGAGTCCATAGTGAAGAAAGAAAATCATACAGGAGTTCTGACTAGTGAGTCACAGAAGCCAGATGAAACCTTTCAGAGAGATGCTTTCCATAGTTCCATATGCTGGCCACCATAATGGCCACATCATCTCCAAGCCGAATGTTAGGTCGAGAGAGTAGAGTGAGAGACAGAGCAGTAAGCAATACCTAAGTGGGCCGTGACCTGCCAGTCTGAAATCAAGTATCTTCATTTTATGTTAGCATAAATATTAGCTAGCAGTGAATTGGGGCCAGCCTTTCTTCTTCAATTGGGTGAAGAATAGCAATAAATGCCAATTCTTCATGTCTGTACCAATGCACAGCACCTGAAGATTATATAATCTTTAGCTACTTGAGGATCCTATCAATATCACAGATATTATGACCTCCCTATAATGGTACAGGGTATATCCAAAATGTTGTACCCAGATATCACTGTCAGATTTAAGATGGAACACTGATCCTGCTCCTGAAAGTGAAGAGAATGGTGAGAGGTCTGAAAATTAAGTCATATGATAAATCAGAAACTAAGTATCTTTAGTTGGAAGAAAAGAAGGCATAGAGATGTTGTAAAAAACCATCTTCAAAAAATTTTACACCTCCAAATAGCAAAACAAAAACAAATGGGGAGAGCCTTTCTAAAAAGTTAGCATTCATTAAAAATGATGTGCCAGATATATATATAGACATATATAGATATATAGATATATATAGATATATATATATAGTGTGCAACTGTTGTGATACAGAAGGAACTTCAGTACTTGATGGGAAGCAGAACCAGATGACTTCTCAGACTTCTTTCACCAAAATACTGTATATGCTATAAACTGACAACAATTCATGCATCCATGAGCAACCTCAAACTTTTAGCAATCATGATTTGTTTTGCTCCATGAGTTGGTAGTGGCTGATCTTGGTTTTAAAAATATTAGCTGTCCACTGCAGGAAAGTAGAGAGAAAGAATAAAACCATAGAACCATAATCTCATAGCCAAGATAATCACTGTTAACATTTGGCATAATTCCTGCCCCAATCATTTTTCAAGGCATAAATATATATAAGAAAATTTGAGTCAAGCTATACCTTTTGTCCTGATTTTTGCATTTATATGACCATTTTCTCAAGTTGTTAAATATTTACCAAAAAAAAGCAAGATTTTTTAATGCCTATCTAGAAATATAAAGTTTGTATATAGCATATTAGCATATTTCAAGCATACATTAGGCACTTGGGTTATTTTTAGTTATTACAAATATTATCACAATGAATATCCTTTTAGATTGATCTTCAGACACATCTCCAATGATGCTGTATGTATGTACAAGACTGAATTTGTCTTATGCTATCTTAGGTATAAAAACAATTTGAATCATATGACAACCAAAGGATATAATTAAATATACACACAGATACAGACTACCACAGCAAAAGCAAGGTTCCTGTGACGAGAACTAATCAAACTTAATCCTTCCTCAGAAACAGGTAATGCCACTATCTTGAAAAACTGCTTCTGACCCACACAAATATGCTTATATCCATTTTTTAGTGTAATTCTGGCTTATCTGTATAGTGTGAATATTGTCCTGAAATCTTAGTATCAACCATAAATAAAGAAGTTTGTATCTCAATATTTTAAGAGAAATGCTGACAATTATAGGAATTAAGGACTTTAATCCGTTCAAGGAGAACATTTTACAAAATAATACAAAAGCCTTTTTTTTAAACTAAGACCAATAAATCATTTAACTAGACCTTTCAATTGTAATTCTACTCCAGGTATGCTGAGTGTCACTATTTAATCCAGAGTCCTGCCTGGTGACCCTTCTTAAACAAACCTATGTTCATGAATTCAACTGGATTTTCCATATGACCCAATGCTTTGAGTTGATGGTTTCAAGAAGAAGAATATTTTTACTGGAAAAACCTAAACTCTCACCAGCTACTGATTTAAGATTATTATTCACTTAAAAAAAACTGTGGTAGTAATTAGGGCATATTGACTACCATCAACATACATTTTACAGGAATCTTAATGACATTCCCCATTCCATGGTTGCAGAAAGAGGAATAAAAAACAAAATACGGTTTTCATAAAGCAGTTGTATGAAATGGCAGCCAGAAATGAAAGCCAAAATACAATATGATGATGGAAATCTACAGGTGATTATACAGCATGCTACAAATATGGGCCCAACAGCTAAGCTTCTCATGCCAGATAAAACACCAAGGCAGACTTGAGAAGACCAGAAGAATGGATGATGAATAAGTCACTGAGATGGTCCTTTTCTTAATCTTTTCTCACTCACCTTTATCTGCTAGACAGAAGAGAGAGAAAATTATGAGGCATAAAAATAGGATTGATTTTTATCTTTGACAACTTTCAAAAAGATAACCAACCTGCTTTTAGGGGTTGTTCCGTTTTTCTAAGTCTTATACATGGTCAGTTATCCTTAGTTAGCCAGTAATAGGAGAGAACCATGATGACAAATTCTCTCACTGAAACTCACTCTTAGGGCCACTCATAATCTCTGAACATTAGCTTCAAGGCTTAACTGTCCATTAGTAATGACATCCATTAATGATCACCTTTGCATAAGATCAGAACTAACACTGTAACAGCCCTCTCCACATATCTTCAGAAACATGACACCAAATACTCTTCACTGAATACACATCTTTTCATAACATTTGAATTGTGAGCCATATTAAAACATTACCTGTAAGATTAGAATTTTAAAATATACCAATTTTACTTAAATCAAATTTCAAGGGTACCTGGGTGGCTCAGTCAGTTAAGTGTCTGACTCTTGATTTTGGCTCAGGTCATGATCTCAAGGTTTATGGGATGGAGCCCTGTGTCTAGCTCAGCACTAACAGTACAGAGCCTGCTTGAGATTCTCTCTCCCTCTCTCTCTCTCTCTGCCCCTCCCAGCTCCTACATGCACACACTCTCTCTCTCAAAATAAACAAACATTTTAATTAATTAAATTTGATTTAAATTGTTTAAGTATAAATTCTCAGTGTTAGAGAAAGTATATCATGTGTGAGTTAATTGAATTCATTTTTAAATAATTAAACCCAAACTTATTTCTATTACCAGAGGAATATGATCTATTCAACATACACAAATAATGACCAGTCGAAAAAGTAGAAGCAATTCTTTAATTTCTGCCTTAGCCCCCGCCCCAGTAAAAAGATTAAAGAATTCCTCATCTAAGATCACCTGAAACACTCATTTGGTAGAGTAGAGGGAAACAAATACTCCTTCCACAATTTTCCCCCAAAGACAACACTTCCTACTTTCCAGTCTCAAATGACAAAAGTAATCTGTTTGAATTAAAAGGATGAGTTTGAGGGTACTAAAAATACACTACATAAGCCACCAAATAGTATCTTATTTATGTTAGTCTTACTGTTAGCTCTCATGAAAAGCCATAGTTTATGGGTCATTTTTCCAAACGGACACATTTTAAGACTATAAAAATATCCCTACATTAAAAATGTGTGATGTATACTTTGGGGAGAAATAATGTATATAATCTGATGCAATGGAAAAGTTGGCTTTCAATTATGATGCTGACTGGATTTAGTCTTCTTCAGCCATTGGGACTCAGGATTCCTAAATAAAGCATGGTGCTTTGATGAGTCACATTTGCAGCACAATCACTACACTCATCCCCACCTAATACACTGTAACACATTTTCCCCTCCCAGATCTGGCCATAGTTATTTCACAAGGAAAAAAAAAAAAGAACTGATTAAAAGGAAACAGGACAGACAGTGAGTAAGCCATGAACAACTGCCCAAAGAGCTGTAAAAATCCTGGCAGAATCATTTCCATGTGTTTCAATTAAAGTTGCCATGAGAGGTGGAAAATGAACTAGAGAGAATATTGATAAAGTTGTATCCATTCCCTCCCTTTTGTAAGTATAGTTAGAAGCCAAAGAATAAAAAGTACAATTATTGGAGATCTTGCAAAGTATTCACATAGGAAAACATGTGGAATGTATCCAATGAAAACATTCTGATTTATAATTCCATCAGCCAATCAGAGAATATTTTTGAAAAGCACTTTATATGCATTTTTAATATACACAGAAAAAATGCTAAGGGTTTATAAACAGTAGTTCTCTTTCAAGGATGGGATGACAGATTACATTTTTTTAATCCTTCTTGTGTGTTAATTATAGATTTGTTCTAGACAATTTAGAAATGACTTATAATCAGGAAAAAAAACAAATTTAGTACAAACGACTAGGCAGTTAAATATACAGAGGAAAATGTGATAAATAACATTTACAGTTTTAGCAATTTTTTTCTAATTATAGTAAATTTTTCTACAGAATGATTTCCTCCATTAAGAAGTGTTTATATAAAAATAAAAAATAAAAGTTCAAAAAATAAATAAATAAAAAATAAAAAGAATATGACCCAATTAAAAAAAAAAAAAAAAGAAGTGTTTATAGGTTGAATTGTGCCCCACAAAATTTCTTATGTTGAAATCCTAATTCCCAGCACCTCAGAATGTGACCTTATTTGGAAACAGGGTGACTGCAGATATAATTAGTAAGATGAGATCACTGGGGTGAGCCCTAATCCAATATGACCACTGTCCTTATAAAAAGAGAAAATTTGGATACAGAGACACACACAGGGAGGATGCCTGTGAAGACAAAGGCAGAGATAGAGCTAACACATCTACAAGCCAAGGAACACCAAAGATGCCAAGCAACCAACCAAAAGCTCAGGGAGAGGAATGGAAGAGATTCTCCCTCACAGTTTTTGGAAGGAACCAACTTTGTTGACACCTTGATCTTTGACTACTACCTCCTGAGCTGTGAGACAGCCAATTTCTGCTGTTCAAGCCACCCAGGTTGCAGTACACTGTTACAGCAGCCCTAACAAACTAACACAAAAGGTTTCAAAGCACACCACAGGAAGACATTACACTTTGACCACACACAAATAGTTTTGTCATAACTATTGGTCTTCTGGTAGATAGTGCTTGCAAAATCAATCCTCCTTCCATATGCTCCTCCTCCCCCCTGTCCATTGCTACATTTAGGGAAGGCTACATAACTAAGTTTTCTCCTTTGGAATATGAGAAGTAACATACACCACATTCAGGCTTTAAGACTGGGGCACACCCCCTTCATACTCTTCCTCTTTCTCCCAGCTCACATTTGAACATGGCACTCACCCAGATCAACCACAAAGATGAGATCCATGCCCTAAGGAGTAGCAGAGCTACTTCTTAGAAGGAATGTGAGTCTTTAACTGACAGCATGGGACAGAGCCACCCATGAAGCAGGAATATGCTCCTTACAATGTTACATGAAAGTAAAGGAAATAACTCTGTTCTTTAAGCCACTAAATTATTGGGTTTCTCTGCAATACCAGGTTAGTCTTTTGCTCTAAGAGAGCATCAGGGGAAATAAAATATTCCTAACACATGCAGTAAAAGAGCATATAGAAAACCAGGTAAATCTCTGAAACAATAAATGTGATTCTATAGGAGAAATTTAAGTATAAACTGCTACAGCTCCAAATCTGAAACAATGTATGTGATGATCTTAGTAGTCGTTAAGCTACAATTGAAAACCTTTGAGGGAATCTGCCAATCCTTATTCTTAAAGGTTTTTTTTTTCTTAATGATATTTTAAATTTATTTTTAATTTCAAATATTTTCATGAGAATAGATTTAGTATATGATTTTACATATATTTTAATGGTACAACAACAACAACAACAACAAAATGACATATAAAAGTCTCATACTCCTCCAATCTCCTCTCTAGGGAAAGCCAGAATAAAGATAGGAAGGTAGCCTTCCAGACTTAGAGGTTATAAAATAATAAGCGTGGTCAAGTTTTAAAATCAACTCAAGAGAGGTTTTAATTTGGGTTTGTGATACACACCTAGAGTGAAAACCAAAACATATTTTAATAATAAGCATATGGAGCCTTCATATCTGCCTTACTCTGAGAAAAGAAAATTAATTTCCCACAGATGCTAATGACCAGCAATGTGGCCTATTTCTTGTTCTTAAATTCTTCCAAAATGCCATTATGTGAAACTGAAATACGTGTGAAACTAGAAGCAAGTTCTTGGAGAACAATTCCACACTTCTCCATTACTTCATTCTACTGTAGATGAACCATAGTGTCTACTTCTGTCTGGTCAAAACACTGAAAAGTACTCTTCTGGAATTTGGGGTGTTTGCCTTTTATTAAGTTACAGGTTTTTTTCCCGAGGGTGTTTATCCAAATCCTGTATGGACACTTATCAGGAAGACACGCTATTGAACTAAAGAAGAAAATGAAGAGATGTAAATTACTCCCATTTAGTTATTCAGGACCTCATTAACCTGTGACCAAGGATGGAATCTATGATTCCAATTCGTGGTTTGGTGGACGCACACATGTTCCTGGATTCAAACATGTGTTTCTGTTTAAACTGCTGGAATGTATATATGGCTCCACAAAGAGTGATAAATATTAGCAAATCTTCTAAGAATGAAGGTCCTTTATGACCACATACACCGTGTTTTGATTCAGCTTTTAAAATGTCTCAGTCACACAAAGCTGAACAATCTGCTTTTTCCATCTATCCACAAGTTAAAGAACAATGAAATAAAATCCTTCCACAGATCACATCTATCTGCACCTTCTCAGTCAACCCAAGGCAGATCTGTCATTTTTGCTATGTGTCTTCTTTGTTCTTCCTCACGGCAAGCCTGCCTTAGGTAAAAGGCAGGGCAGGGCATTCTGAAATGCTCAGGTACTGATATGTTGGATATTAATCACTAAGAGATAATGCCAAGTAAGGAGCTTCCGGTATAGTACAGAAACTTCAACAGCCTGAGCCTAAAGAAGGGCTGGAAAACTATTTCTGCCAGCACAGCATTTTTAAATTTTAAAAATTTAACTCCCTTTTGAAAAGGGCCCCCCCATTCAAATAAGGAACTTCATCATATAGGATATTATATCTCACCATGAACTATGAATTCCTCAGATGTCCTGTGTGCAAGCCAAAGGTCTGAAGTGTGAATGCCACAAGAATCCTTCCACCCCTGGTTAGCCTTCTTACATTGTGTTTCTCTGCCTAGAATGCCTTCCCAAGCCTACCTCATCTCAGGAACCCAAGAAGTCCTTTCTCATCTTCTAAAGCCCCAGTCAAGTGTTTAACCCTCTATAGCCCCAGACTCCCCTGCTATTTATATGAATATTGTCAGACACCAGACTAATTTCTTTAAGGCAGAGACTATGCCTTGTTCGTTTTAGTCTCTTTTGTGTGTGGAATAAAGCAAGTAGTAAATAAATACTTTCAGAATGAAGAAATGCCAACACAAGCATCGGCTCTGAAAATATTTGCTTACATATTCCTGGAAGAGAATGCAAAAGTTAGCAAACAAAACATGTAGCTCACACAGAGGCAAGAGAATAAAGAGGCCATAAAAGGCCACATCTGGTTACACACAGGTTGATTTTTCCAAAGGCTGACGACCCTCCCCAGCGTTATTTAACTTCATCTATACTTGTTGCTTTATTTCACTCCAGGACACCTGTATATTTGTTTCTACATACATGCTTTCTGAATCCCAACAACAAAGACACAAATATAATAAATCCAAATAAATGAAAGAAGAACATGCACTTGAGTCAATTTCTTTGAAAGGACAGACATCTTCCCTTATATAAAGCACTTATTTTAAAACAGAGCTGACTAGAAATAATCAACTGCTATTCATAGTTTCCCTTATTCCTTTTTCAGTCAGGTCCATTCTCATTTCCCTTTGTTATATATGACTAGCCAGACTGGCTTCACTGAAACTCAGAACTCTCAGAAGACAGGGACAGATTGAATATGGTTACCAAGAGTGAGCAAGCAGGTCTAAAGGTGCATCTTTTGTCGATTATATTATCCCACCTGTGGTCATGCTTACTGGAAATGAGGAAAGCTGTGAGGGATTCCTCTCCATGTCTCAGGTCAGGTATGTATAGGGGTAAAAAGAAATAGGGGGCAGCAGAGAAAGAATATAATCAGGACAGCCCACCCGGCAGCCTTCATTGCCTCTTTGCCTCCAAGCAAAAATGTCCTTAGATTTGCTCAGGAGGAGCAAGAAGTTAGAATGGTTATGTCCCAAAGAGCATCTCACCCTTTCTTTCCCCTAAACGTCTCCAGCTGTCTCATGAAAATCTATTCCCCTTCATATGGAAGGGGAGTTTTTAGGAGTTTTGAGTATAGCCACTGCAACATGCTGATTTCTCCTTAATTATCACCAAGGCAGGAGTACAAAGCAACTTACCTTCTGAAAAAAGTCTTCCCCACTTTTGCCTTTTCCTTCAGCAGCAGCTGTAAATAAAAACATACACATTTAAAATAGTTTCTTTTTCAATCTCTGTATTCAAAAACCTCTCAAGTATCAGGTATGAGAATACAAAAGTAAGCAAGATGCCATTCTTGCTCAGTGACTGCCAGAACAGACTTCATTTCTGATGCAAAGCTGGTAAAAAACAAAACACTAATCCAATCAATTATACATCTTTAGATAATTTCACACTTTTTTTTTTTTTTTTTTTTTGGTCTGAAAGATTCAGGTCTCTCTTTTCACACATTGATGATTATAATCTCATCCTTTCATAGTTAAGGAACTACATGAAGAAATGCAACTACCAATATAACCAACTATAGTGCTTTAAGCACTTCCTTTTTGTTCTATGCTTTGCAGAGACTATATAATCTACTTGGGTTTCAGCTGGCATCATACTACTTCAATTCACACTTTAATTCACATTTATAAGATAAAGACAAAACAACATGAGGATTAAATAGTAATAGCGAAGGTCACAGACAATAATAAAACTTCATGGGAGATTAATTAAAAGGTCATTACATTTGAACAAATTGTTTTTATATGTAAATGGTAGCCTATAAATACATGAGAAACCCGGTTTTCTACATTCGAAAGTCTTACAACTCTGTGAACCTTTTTTTTTAAAGTTTATTTATTTTAAGAGAGAGAATGTGTGTGTGAACAGGGGAGGGGCAGAGAGAGAAGAGAGAGAGAATTCCAAGCAGGTTCTGTGCTGTCAGTGCAGAGCCGGATGTGGGGCTCAATCTCACAAATCGTGAGATCATGACCCGAGCCAAAATCAAGAGTCAGATGCTTAACTGACTGAGCCACCCAGGCACCCGATGTGAACCTTTTTTTAAATCTGTAGAGAGGAGTAGGCAATTTGACTAAAAGGAAAGAGGGACCAAAGAGACAAAAGCGCCTTGCTCACAATAGCCTCAAATTGCATCTTTCAGAAGGCAAACACCAAACGGGTCTCAAATTCAGGTGCAGGGTGGAATAGTGGTTAACTGGAGAAGCCACTGGCCAAGACAAGGAAACAAGCTGGAGCAAGAACTCTTAGGCAATGAAACCTGGAAGACCATGGTACCCCAAACACTTACTGGTCAACACTATCAAGGGGCACTGCATGTACATGCATATACATGCATGTATGTGTGTCCAGGACACTTATAAAATTATTGAAGACTCTTGTGTGTCAACTATACTTCAATTTAAAAAATTATTAATGACCCAAGAAATGTGGCAGGTGATTCTGTTAAGTGGAAGACTCAAAACTCAAATAAATTCCCTCAAAAAAAATAGCAAGTACTAAAATATAAATTTTTTCACCAATTTTAATCTCACAGTTAAAGACACCTTCTACAGTCTTGCAAAATGTGTATTTTTATCCACATGTTTGCATCCAAAAAACAATTCAGAGTACATGTTTCTGTGATTTCCAAAGACATTCTGAATAAATGTATGACAACAAGAGCTAAAAAGAAATAAAAAATTTAAAACTGTATTCTAATGGTAGGCTAAACAATAACCTCTCAAAGATAGTCATGTCCTAATGCCTGGAACCTCTGAATATGTTACTTTAAGTGGCCAAAGGGATTTTGCAGGTGTGATCAAATTACATTAAATTATCTTGAGACAGGGAGATAATCCTCAATTACCCAGGTGGGCCGCATGTCATCATATGGGGTTCATTGTAAGAGGGAAGCAGGAAGGTCAGAATTCAAGAAGGCAATGTGACAACAGAAGCAAAGGGAGGGCAGGACATGTAACAAAGAAAGGAGAGGTCAGAGGAGAAAGGCATTAGAGATGCTATACTGCTGGCTTTGAAGATGAAGAAAGGGGCCACAAGCTAAGGAACATAGGTGGCCTCTAGAAGCTGGGAAAGGCAAGGAAATGGATTCTCCCCTGGAGCCTCCAGGAGGAGCATGGCCCTGCCAACACCTTGGTATATCCCAATGAAACCCATTTGAGACTTTGGACCTCTGGAACTGTAAGATAATAAATTTACATTATAAACCATTATACTTGTGATAATTTGTTACAGAAGCAAAAAAACAAACACACACACACACACAAACAAAACAAACCTAATACATAATGCCAATACTATTTTTACTTTCTGCACAAGTACCATACTTTCTACAGCATGAACTGAGCAAAGACATGTGAGCATTTCAAGCACACATTTTCACAAATACATTCTTGGTAGTTAACTCTACAAATTATGATTTCTACTCTCTAATCTGGAAATATGTCAATATTAATAAAACTTTTAAAAATACAAAAAGCAAATTTGAACCAAAAAAGCAAAGCTCATACTTTCCAAATAAACTGGAAAATGTGGCTGACTGTAGCTAAAGGGACAACCTAGGCAAGATAAAAATGACAGTGCCCAAACCTAATGACACAAACCTAATAACAAGTGCCTTGGGGGAACTTCAACTCAGCCATCTCTTAGGCTGCCTTTATCTCTAAAGCAAAAAAAAAAAAAAAATTGAAGGGGCCCTACTCGATAACAAAATTGCTTGGCAATGAAAATTGCACAGCAGGGCACAAAGATGTGAGAAAATTCTAGTGACACCAAGGAAACTCTTCTTTGAAAAGAAACTTTAGAATCAAAGATATTTCCAAAAGCCTATCAAGCAAGAAAGATTCACCCACAGGGAACTCCTTCACAACTTATAATTCATCACTTTAAATTTCATATTACAATTATAGTTCATTACAGACATTTCCTTTAGGGCATTTATTTTGCTCATGATAAACTCATTATGTCACAACCTTTAAATCCCCCTTCATTTGAAGTCCAGCTAAATAGACTTCATAGAATGGCCTTTCAATCCCTGGATGAATAAAAAAATGGAGGCGGTGGGATTTCCTTAGGCTCAAATTATAACTATGTTCCAGAAAAATATCTAAAATTTAACAGAAACCTGCACATTTAACCACCTTACGATTTCCAGGGGAAGAGGAGGCAGGGATACTCATTAGCACCAAAAATACTCATACCAAAATTCTTTGGCCTTTTTCATTCCAAGTGTTTATGTATAAAAAACTCCAAATCTGAGACAGATTTTCCCCTAAATCTAGAGTAATGTCCATTCCTGAAGCCCACAATTACCCTAATAAAAAGACTCTGGTTGGATACTTAATGAGATCACTGTCTTAGGTATAAACCATGGTTAGTCCCAGTCATTGGCACGTTACAGTGACTATTCCTTATCTCATTTCCGGGTTGCTGGGTCTCCTGAAGGACTTTTACTGACCCCATGCAAGCAAAGCTGCCATGGTTAATATGTTCATGTTCATTTTAGAGATGCAGAAAAGAACAAAAAGAAGTTCACTCTTTCATTCCATAAATATTTAAGTCCTGTGCTGGTGAATCAACATTGGCAAGGCCCTGACATTCAACTTACGATCTTGGCCTATATTTTCACAGCCTCCCACTAGTGAGATAAAGCCAAAATCAAAATTTAATTTTAGTGACAACTTTCCCAAATATCTTTTCACAATCACAACTCTATCCAAACTAAACTTATTAGAAATTTAACTTAGCTGTTCTCATTTGGGACAATGTACTAAAAAGCTACTCATTTTACTCTTAAATCCAACACTACAGCTGGGCAGCTACTGCCAGGCCTGAAGAGTGAAGGGTGCTTCTAGGAAGACCATCTAAGAACTGGATTGTAAGAAAAACATGAGATATGATAATATCTTGACTCAATGGTTGTCTTTTCATTATGGTTGGAGGGGCAAATGTTGCCTGTGAAATGAGCCAAGACATACTTGATGCCACAGCATTCCTTGATCTTTGAAGTCTAATTCTATTCTGTGGTATAACAGTTCTACTGAGTCCTCACACTCTTACACACTGATACACTCCTACCTTTTATATTCCATAGTAACAGGAATACACACATAATGACTTAGCAGGCTTTTCCCAATGTCTTTATAACAGACTTCTGCCTGATGTTCCAAGATGTAATCATTTGATTGTAAAATCCCTGGACTACACTTGCCAATGAAAGCAGTTGTCTTTATTTTCATGACATAGAATTCCAGGAATAAATTACTTCAATACTACTGAAACATAGCTTCATAGATCGTGCAGGTAAAGCATTTCACATTTTAAGCTGAACAATTCATTTTTATGTTTATTATAATTTCTCCAATGTTTTGCCATATTTTATTTGATATTTTTGCTTCACAAGAAATATGGGATGGCAAAAGCCATAGCCAATAAAAATAGCAAAAGTTGAAACAGGTGTAAACTATTATACTCCCCCAAACTACAGGGCAAGTCTAGTTAATTACTGAATTAAAGGGTGGGGAGGGGGTAAGCTCGATTTTAAATTCTTTGTAGGGCATATGGAAACTTATTTAAATATCCTTTTCACTCTGAAATGCTTTTCCATTATAACATCTGATGCTTTCTGGAGTCAAATCTAAAAACACAAGGACTAAAAACAGTATGGAGTATCTTCAAACACTCCCGTGATAGGCAATGCGTTTTTCCCTTAACCCTATGGAAACTGAGCCAAAAAAAAAGTTCAAATTATAAAATAAATGAGAAATAATACTTCAAATTTATAAAGATTCAAGGCATTCCTCCCTTTTTCTTAACACAAACCAACTGTAGCATATTTGCAACTAAGAAGGCTGTTGTATGTTAAGGTCACCTGAAAGATAAATGTAACCATGTAGGTAGCCTCATTCTCCCACAAAAATACTTCACTAAAATTTCAAAACATTCACTTATTATATCAACTTAATCAATATGCTTAAAGAGCTTTGCCAGATACTTTATTCTATATAACACAGTTTTCAGAAAACTTCCATGACAATTGGGCCAACTTCACTGAAAGAGGAATCACAAAAAGATGTAGAAGATGCAGTTGCTATATACTCCCAGAAAACTTTACATGCATGATTCATATCTAACACTCTAGAGTGGCATAAAAAGTTCTGAGAATTGATTGAAGAAATAGACATTAAGCTTATTTTTAAAGTTTCTTTAATTCTCAAAGTCATTCAAATACCCTAGTCAACCAAAACACTCCAAGTTTAAACATCAGTAATGAATAGTGTCTTCTGAATGTTGTATATCACATTAAGAATGAGGAATTTCAGGCCTCATCTTTCCTAAAACTCCCTACCTGCTTTCAGAGTCCACAATTAACAAATCAAACTCACCTGCTCTAAAGACAAAACAAAACAAACAAACAAAAAACACATGTAGGCCTGTTAAGAAAAGGGAAACAGTCGAAAATAATTTTTTTTCTCAAAACAGTGGCTGGTAATTTGAGGACAGTTTTCTTCAATGTTCTTCTTAAATACTGGAGGGTTTTTTTGTCAGGGTTTTTTGCAGTTAAAAATTCCCACGTTTAGGAGAGATGGGACAAAGATGGTAGCAGAGCAGGAGGTCCCTATGCTTACCTTGTTCCAAAAATTCAACTAGGTAACTTTTAAATCATGCTAAATCCCCCACGAATCAACCTGAAGACTGTCAGAAAAAATTCCACAACACAAGGTAGAGAAGAGGCCACATCAAAGAGCACATGCAGCACACATTAGAGATATTCCTTGAAGCACGAGGCCCTTGGGAACAGGAGATACAACACTACAGGGCACTACAGGACCTCTCTGTCATAAGGTTATTACCTTCAAGAGTAGGATACATGGCTGAATTTTCTAACACAGAGAAGCAGGCCCAGAGACTTAGACAAAATGAGAGAAAGATGAATTTGTCCCAAATAAAAGAATAGAACAAGGCCACGGCCAGAGATCTAAGTGAAATAGATATAAGTAATATGCGTGATAAAGAATTTAAAGTAATGATTACAAAGATACTCACTGGACTTGAGAAAAGAGTAGAAGAAATGAGTGAAACACTTAACACAAAGATAAGGACTAAGACAGCACAATAAACGAAATCAGATACACTCGTGATAAAATAAACAGCAGTCTGGAAGAAGTAGAGGAAAAAATCCAATGACCTAGAAGACAGAGTAATGGAAAGTTATCCAGATAAACTAAAGAGAGAAAAAAGAATTATGCAAAATTAGAGTAGACATAGGGAACACAATGATTTCATCAAAAGTAGTAACATTCATATTACAGGAGTCCTTGAGGAAGAATAGAGTGAAAACAGGGAAGAAAATTTATTTGAAGAAATAATAGGTGAAAACCACCCTAATCTGAGGAAGGAAACATATCCAGATCCAGGAAGCACAGAGAACACCCAACAAAATCAACAAAAACAGATCCACACCAAGACATATTATAATTAAAAAGGCAAAATATAGTGATAAAGAAAAAAATTTTTTTTAATTTTAGAGAAAGAATGCTCAAATGGAAGAGAGAGGCAGAGGGAAAGAGAGAGAGAATCTTAAGCAAGCTCCAAACCCAGAGCAGAGCCTGACACAGGGCTTAATTCCACAACCCTGGGATCATGACCCAAGCCAAAATCAAGAGTTGGAAGCTCAACTGACTGAGCCACCTAGGTGCCCCCTAAGAAAAAAATAATTTTAAAGCAGCAAGACAAAAGAAGATAGTAACTTACAAGGGAAAACCAATAAAGCTATCAGTGGCTTTTTCTGCAGAACCTTTCCAAGGCAGAAGGGAGTGGCATAATATATTCAAAGTGCTGAACTAGAACAATCTGCAGCCAAGAATACTCTATCCAGCAAGGCTATCATTCAGAACAGAGGAAGAGATAAAGAGTTTACCAGACAAACAAAAAATAAAGGAATTTGTGACCACTAAGCCAGCCCTGTAAGAAATACCAAAGAGAACTCTGCGAGAAAAAAGGAAAGACCAAAAGTGAAAGTATGAAGGTAACAAACAAAAAAGCAGTAAAAATGAGTATTCCTTTTTTTTTTTATTTAAAAAAAATTTAATGTTTATTCATTTTTGAGAGACAGAGCATGAGTGGGGGAGGGACAGAGAAAGAGGGACAGAATCTGAAGCAGGCTCCAGGCTCCGAGATGTCAGCACAGAGCCCAACATGGGGCTTGAACTCACGAACTATGAGATCATGAGCTGAGCCGAAGTTGGATGCTTAACTGACTGAGCCACCCAGGTGCCCCTAAAAATGAGTATTTCTATAAAAAGTCAGTTAAGGTACTCACAAAATAAAAGAAAGAAAAATATGACAATATATACCTAAATGTAGGGAGGAGAAGAGTAAAGAATGGATTCAAATTTAAATGACCATCAATTTCATATATACTGCTATCTGCAGATGTTATATGCAAACTTAATGGTAACCATAAATCAAAAATCACTAATATATATGTAAGAAATAAAGAAAAAGAAATCCATATATCTTACTAATGAAAACCAGCAAACCAGGAAAGAGAAAGACAAGAAAGAAACCAAGAAAATCTTTAGAAACAATCACAAAAGAAATAATACAATAGCAATAAATACTTACCAATAATTAAATGGACTAAATAATAATAAATAAATAATTAAATGGACTAAATGCTCCAATCAAAAGACATAGGGTGACAGAATTGGTTAAAAAAAAAAAAAAAACAAGATCCATCTATATGCTGCCTACAAGATACTTATTTTAGACCTAACACCTTCAGATTGAAAGTGAGGGGATAGAGAAACATTTATCATACAAATAGAGGTCAAAAGAAACCCAAACTCACAATATTCACATCAAGCTAGACTTTAAAACAAAGACTAGAATAATAGAAAAAGAAGGGCACCATATAGTAATAAATGGGGCAATCCAACAAGAACACATAACAAATGTAAATATTAATGCACCCAAAACATATAAAATAGTTAGTAACAAACATAAAGGACTTTAACACCTCATTTACAACAATAGATCATCTAAAGAGAAAATAAACAAGGAAACAATGGATTTGAACGACACACTGGACCAGAATGATTTAACAGATAAACTCAGAAATTTCCATTCTAAAATAGCAGAATACACATTCTTTTTGAGTGCATATGGACATTCTCCAGAATAGATCGTAGGCCAGCCACAAAACCAGCCTCAACAAATTAAAAAAAGATCGAAGTCACATCATGCATTTTTTTCTGACCACAAGGCTATGATACTAGAAGTCAACTACAAGAAAAATCTGGAAAGACCACAAATACATGGAGATAAAATAACATGCTACTAAACAATGAACGAGTCAACCAGTAAATAAAAAAACAAATAAAGTACATGGAAACAAATGAACATGAACCACAATGGTTCAAAATCTTTGGGATGTAGCAAAAGTCATTCTAAGAGGGAAGTTTATAGCAATACAGGTTTACATCAAGATGCAAGAAAAATTTCAAACAATCTAACCTTACATGTAAAAGAGCTAGAAAAAGAACAAACAAAACCTAAAATCAACAGAAGAAAGGAAATAATCAAGATTAGAGCAGAAATAAATGATATACAAACTAAAAACAAAATAGATCAATGAAATGAGGAACTGATTCATTGGAAAAATCAATAAAATTGATAAACTGCTAGCCAAACTTCTCAAAAACAAAAGAGAAAGGGCCCAAATAAATAAAATCATAAATGACAGAGAAGAAGTAACAACAAACACTACAGAAATACAAATAACAATAAGGGAATATTATGCCAACAAATTGGACAACCTGGAAGAAATGCATAAATTCCTAAAAACTTATAACCTACCAAAACTGAAACAGGAAGAAAGAGAAAAATTTAAACAGACCCATAACCAGCAAAGAAATTGAATCAGTAATTTAAAAAACTCCTAATAAACAAAAGTCCAGGACCAGATGGCTTCACAGGCAAATTCTACAAAACATTTAAAGAAGAGTCAACATTCTTCTCAAACTGTCCCAAAAAATAGAAAAGGAAGAAAAACTTCCAAATTCATTCTATAAGGCTAGTATTACTGACACCAAAACCAGATAAAGACACCACAAAAGAATTATTGCCCAATATCTCTGATCACCATATATGCAAAACTCCTTAACAAAATTCTACCAAGCTGGATCTAGCATGCATTAAAAAATTCATTCACCCTGGGGCACTGGGGTGGCTCACTCAGTTGAGCGTCTGACTCTTGATTTCAGTTCAGGTCATGATTTCATGGTTCATTAGATCAAGCCCTGTGTCAAGCTTTGTGCTGACAGCATGGAGCCTGCTTGGCTCTCTCCCCCTCTCTCTGCCCTTCCTTGTATGTTTGCTCACTCTCTCAAAGTAAATAAATAAAACTTAAAAAAAAAAAATTCATTCACCATGATCAAGTGGGATTTATTCCCAGGTTGCAAAGGTGGTTCAATATTTACAAATCAATCAATGTGATACATAATATCAATCAAAGAAAGGATAAGAACAATATGATCATTTCAATAGATGCAGAAAAAGCATGTGACAAAGTACAACATCCATTCATGATAAAAGCCCCCAACAAAGTAGGTTTAGAGGGATTATACCTCAACATAATAAAGACCATCTATGAAAAACCTACAGCTAACATCATCCTTAATGAGGAAATACTGACAAAAGAAGGATGTCCACTCTCACCACTTTTATTCAAGATACTACTGGAAATCCTAGCCACAGAAATCAGACAACAAAAAGAAAATAAAAGTCATCCAAATCAGTAGAGAAAAAGTAAAACTTTCACTATTTGCAGATGACATGATACTATATATAGAAAACCTGAAAGACTCCACCAAAAAACTGCTAGAAGTAAACAAATTGAATAGTCACAAGATACGAAATCAATGTACAGATATCTATTGCATTTGTATGCACTAAAAATGAAGAAGAGAAATTACAAATCCCATTTACAATTGCACCAAAAATAAGATACCTACAGATAAACCTAACCAAAGAGGTGGAAGAATAGTACTCTGAAAACTAGAAAACATCGATGAAAGAAACTGAAGATGACACAAAGGAATGGAAAGCCATTCCGTGCTCGTGCATTGGAAAAACAAATATTGTTAAATGTCTATACTACCCAAAGCAATCCACACATTTAATGAAATCTCTGTCAAAATATCAACAGCATTTTTCACAGAACTAGGGCAAACAATCCTAAAATCTGTATGGAAAGGCAAAAGACCCTGAATAGCCAAAACTTGATAAAGCAAAGCAAAGCTGGAGGCATTACAATTCCAGACTTCAAGTTGTATTACAAAGCTGTAGTAATCAAAATAGTACAGTACTAACACAAAAATAGACATATAGATCAATAGAACAAAATAGAAAACCCAGAAATAAGCTAACAACTATATTAATAGTTGTTATTAATTAATCTTCATCAAAACAGGAAAGAGTATCCAAAGGAAAGAGACTGTCTCCTCAACAAACTATTTTGGGGAAACTGGTCAGTTACATACAAAAGAATGAAACTGGACCACTTTCTTACACCATACCCAAAAATAAATTCAAAATGGATTAAATACCTAAATATAAGACCCAAAACCATAAAAATCCTAGAAGAGAGCACAGTCAGTAACTTATTTGACATCAGCTATAGCAACTTGTTTCTAGATAGGTCCCCTGAGGCAAAGGAAATTAAAGCAAAACTAAATTATTGGGACTACATCAAAATAAAAAGCTTCTGCATAGTGAAGGAAACAATCAGCAAAACTAAAAGGCAACCTATGAAATGGAAGACATAATTTGCAAACAACATATCTGATAAAGGGTTAGTATCCAAAATATATAAAGAACGTACAAAACTCAACACCCAAGGAACAAATAATCCAATTAAAAAATGGGCAGCACATATGAACATACATCTCTCCAAAGAAAACATCCAGATGGCCAAAAGACACATGAAAAGATGTTCATCATCACTTACCATCAGGGAAATGAAAATCAAAACTACAATGAGATATCACCTTATACCTGTCAGAAGGGCTAAAATCAACAACACAAGAAACAAGAGGCATTGGTAAGGATGTGAGGAAAGGGGAACCCTTCTGCATTGTTGGTGGAAATGTAAACTGGTGCAGCCACTGCAGAAAATAGGATGGAGGTTCCTCAAAAAGTTAAAAATAGGACTCTTGTGGAATCTAGCAGTCAAAATACTGGGTATTTACCCAAAGAATACAAAAACAGTAGTTCAAAGGGATACATGCACCCTGATGTATTATATAGCAGCATTATTTACAAAAGCGAAGTTATGGAAGCGGCCCAAGTGTCCATCAATTCAAGAATGGGTAAAGCAGATGCAGTATATATACAGATACAATGGAATATTACTCAGCCATCTAAAAGAATGAAATCTTGCCATTTGCAATGATACAGATAGAGCTAAAGTATATTATGCTAAGCAAAATAAGTCAGAGAAAGACAAATACCATATGATTTCACTCATATGTGGAATTTAAGAAACAAAAAAAAAAAGGCAAAGGGGGAAAAAGAGAAAGACAAAGAAAGACTCTTACCTATAGAGACGAAACTGATGGCTACCAGAGGGGAGGTGAGTAGGGGGATGGGGGAAATACGTGATGAGTATTAAGGAATGCACTTGTAATGAGCACCGGGTGATGTATGGAACTGTTGTATCCCTATATTATACAACTGAAACTAATATAACACCGTATTTTAACTAACTGGAATTAACATAAAAACTTACACAAAAATCCCCACCTTTAAAAATGCAATAAATTATTTTTAAGGAGACTATAAGACAGGATGTACAAAATTACCTCAATTCTATATCAAAACTGCATGCATATGCATAGAATGTACATGCTAGGGGAAAAAAGACAAGGATAAACATCAAAATATTAAAAATCATTATTTGAGTGGTGGAATTACTAGGTCATTTATCACTTTCACCTCTGTATTTTTCAGAATGCCTTTAAACAGCTTGAACTTCTTGGGGCACCTGGGTGGCTCAGTTGGTTGAGCATCTGACTTTGGCTCAGGTCATAATCCCACAGTTTGTGGGTTCAAGCCCCACATCAGGCTCTGTGCTGACAGCTCAGAGCCTAGAGACTACTTCAGATTCTGTGTCCCCCCTCCACCCTCCCCTGCTCACACTCTGTGTCTGTCTCTCAAAAATAAATAAACAAAAAAATTTTAATAGCTTGAACTTTTTAATTATGCAAATAAATCAAGTAAAATATTTGAGATCCTTCTTCCTGTTTGTGAGTGAACCAAGGTTACACTGGTTTGTCACAGCATCATTTTCAGCCCACAAGGTATAAACAATCTGGCAAAAGTCTGAAGGTCAAATGTGGATATAAGCTACCTAAGGGATGGAATGACTAAAGCAATTCCAGAGATGAATAATGGACAATGAAATCATACCAAAGATAGACTATCATAGGCCTTAATTAACCTACCACTTTCTAGATTGAAATACTGATTCTGTGAAATTCTCAGTGGAAGACTTTTAACAACTTATGCCACATTAAGAAACTTCACAGCTGAAAACCCTAAACAATCCAATACCTGGAAAACATCTGTGATTCACATCCAACTATAGTTCTAGCCTCAAGAAAGAGATACTCTCTGAAATGCATGAACCAAAAAGAGAAAAATCTATGTATACATTTCTAATTATAGACTGCTTAAAAGAAGGCCACTTTTACTGGAATGTCACATCAAATGAAACATGAAATAAAACAGACAACACCTTATTAATTTACCACATTCTAAAATGGCTCAATAGCTAAGACTACGAGAGCAAAGAGAGGGGATCGTCTATAATTATTTGGGCCAAGAGCATGAGCCATTATTGGAACTACACCAATAATCCAATACATCCTGTGAGACCTTTTTTTAAAAATTTCATTTACCACCAAATATTCAACCAGTCTAACAGGAATGACAAAGACAATGTTGGAGGTTGGGGGGCAGTCCTAATCTATTCTAACAATGGGACTGCTGTTGCCTCTTTAAGGTTTACATCTATTAACCCCAACAATTAACTCCTCTGTAGAAGTACACTTCTCACAATGCAGACTGCACAGGATTTTTTCACATGTTGAATCTGAGAGCAGTAAAGCTTTGCCTTCATTCCAGTGCTGGGGAAAATCTAAGACAGTGGTGGCCCTGCCACACTTAGGATACAGCAGCAGCCTCAAGCAAAGGCCAACACTCTCTAGTCTATAGGCTTTTAGTTTCAGAAAGCATCTACTGCTATCAAGTGCAGGAAAACAAATATTCACAAAAATCTGAGAAAATCTAAATTACATTATTCATTGCTTCAAGCAACTTTTAATTTGAACTCTTCAAGCAACTCTGGCTAAGAGTTTACTCAGACTTCAAATTTATTGACCTGACAATGAAGACTTCCTTGTGGACTGATGACCCTAACATACGTCAACATAATCTCAGTCCAACTGATTAACAGAAACTTTGGTAATGTCAAATGTTTTCCTTTTAGGCTCTATTTCTTCTTACATAAGAAATTCCTGAAGCACCATTTAGTCTGGCCTGGGTCATAAACACTATTTGACAACTTTGAGTATTTACATATTAGGGTTTTTCTAAATCAACACTCTTCTAGCTTTATCAAAAGCTAAAGCATGTTCATGGCCTTTATACAGTTTAATGGAATTATGAAAACTTAATACACCACAGTAGGCTTAGGCTGGTCTTCCCAGAGAGCTGCACCATCCAAAACAATAGCCACATGCCACTTGTGGCTATTGAGCACTTCAGATATAGGTAATCTGAATCCAGATGTGCTGTAAAAGTAAAAAAACACATTGGATTTCAAAGACTTAGAACAGAAAAAAAGTAAAAATCTCACTAATGTTTGCCTTATATATTGAAATGATACCATTTTTACATATGAGGTTAGAGAAAACTATTATTAAAATTAATCTCAACTTTTTCTTTTTCATGTGGTTATAAAATTTTAAGTTACATTTGTAATTCACATTATATTTCCATTATACAATGCTACTACAGGGGATAATAACTTACTTAGCTATTACCCAAAGACGACTGAAAAAGGTTCAATAGAGAACACAGTATGACAGGCTACAAAGAGTATTTCCAAACAGCAGGAGTCAGCAGCTTATAATCCAACCTGTACCTGTCTTAACCTCCTGTAAACATTTTGAGGAAGGAAAAGATTGGTTAGTATGTTGGGGGTGAGGGAGTGGAGAGAGGGTTAAAGAATTAGAGTAGTTTGAATAAAATACGTAACATTAATAACCATTTCCTTAATATCTAGCTTTGGCCCAACCCAAAACCATGAAACTCTTTAAGAGTTTATGTAGATGGTTATTTAATGGAATGAAGTTTATATTTCTTTTGTGTTTGTAATAACATGGCACTGGGGCAAGCCAACTTGTTTTAAATCAGAACCAAATGTGTTCCAGGCATGCTTACAATTCAGTATGTGCAAAACTCTATGAAAGGGCAGCCTGTTTTGCTATTCTCCTTACCAATGTGTGAGGGTTAGGAGGGCACAAAGATAACACTGGCTTTCATCGGGGATACCCCAATTCATCTTAAAGCTAAAAAACTCATTTATTGATTCATTTAAACAAAACTTACTTAGCACCTGAGGCATATAAAGAGGAGATTAAAAATTGTAGAGTCAGAGAAACCTGGGTTCAACTCTAGGTTTGCCAATTTACTAATGGGATAACCCCAAGCACATGATTTAGCCTCCCTAAGGCTCTGTTTTCATCTTGAAAAATGTGTAAATAAGCACTCTTTAAGCATTTGATAAATGGAAGCCATCAACCTTGACCTCAAAGAACTTACAGTCTCACTCAACTATAAATTCTCTAAAATGTTAAACATTACATGAGAGTCACAGATAAAAAGAAAACTCAAAGAATAAACATGGTAAGAAGCTTCAGAGCTGATTGCTTAGCATGGGAAAAGACTAAAACATGGGAAATGGGGAATGTGAATTCCGGGCAGAGAGAATATTGTGAATACCCATGTCTGTTTGTCTACTCAAAGCACTGAAACAGCACCTGTTCCTAGAAGGGGCCACAGGTCAGGACAGCAGAGAGAAAGGGGAGCTCTCCAGGGACTGGAGACATGAATACTTCAGGTTGGCTCACACTGATTCTTTACAAGGGTAAGCACCACTCCTCAGAGAAGCGTTTGGAAACACATAACGTGTTGTTGTCACAGGATGGGGGCTGGGGACAGTGGTGCAGACATTTAGTGTCTAGGGCTGGGGCAGTCAAAAAGAGTCTAGCTCAATGAAGAACTGTCCCATCCATCATGGCAATACCACTAGTTGAGCATTACTAATAGGGTGTTTCTTTTAACAATATCCTTTCTTCAGGCAATGATTTTCCAAATAATATGTATCTATTCACTTCTTTCTACACTGTCAATGAACTACCAAATGAACAATTAGCATGATCCTTCCATACTCTTTTAGGTTGTCAATAAATTTAACTAGATCACAAAATTTATCTTTTTCATCAGATGTTCCCACAAGCACAAATAAGACAAAGCTGCTTAAGCAAACATACCAATTGGATAAGGATTATCTATTATTCCAGCAAACTGAAGGCAAATGAACTTGAAGATATGGTGGGAGAAAGGGATGCTCATGAAAAAAAATCACACTCCTGGGGTGTCTGAGGGACTCAGTCGGTTAAGCATCCAACTCTTGGTTTCAGCTCAGGTCATGATCTCACAGTTCATGAGTTTGAGCCCTGCATCAGGCTCTGTGCTGACAGCACCGAGCCTGCTTGGTATTCTCTCTTCCCCTCTCTCTCTGCCCCACTAACCCTGCCCATCTCTCAAAATAAATAAATAAACTTAAAAAAAAAGAAAAATCATATCCTTGTACCCACCCACAGATCCCACCAAATCTTAATCTTTGTGGGAGTCCAAGAATCTGCATTCTTGTAAACATACCAGAAAATTCTTACACAGTTAAGTATCAAAGCATCGTGATGTCACTGAAATCACATGGTGACAATGCCACACAATTTACCTTAACCCCAGGACCACAGAGAAATACAATTACTTTGAGGCAGGTAAAACATTTAAATACAACAACACAACTTATATAACGTTATGTCAACTGTACATATATATCTACATAAATATGACAACATAAATCACTGTACACATTAGAGTCATGACATTGCTCTCGGTACTCCACATAATTCAAAACAACCTAGAAAAGCTGACTTTCAGGCTTAACCAAAGTATGACAGAAGCAGTAACTGACTCACATTTATTATTAAAACTGTTTTCTTCCTTTCCTAAACTTGCTCTACTCAAAGCCGGTTGAGCCAAGACTGCCTCACACTGCGTGTCATTAGAAGAGGTCTGAAGTCACATAAAAATGCTCAACATCACTCATAATCAGGGAAATACAAATCAAAACCAAAATGAGATACCACCTCACACCTGTCAGAATGCCTAACAACTCAAGCGACAACAGATGTTGGCGAGGATGCAGAAAAAGAGGATCTCTTTTGCACTGTTGGTGGGAATGCAAGCTGGTGTAGCCACTCTGGAAAACAGTATGGAGGTTCCTCAAAAAATTAAAAATAGAACTACCCTATTACCCACCAATTGCACCATTAGGTATTTATCCAAGGGATATAGGTATGCTGTTTCGAAGGGGCACATGTACCCCAATGTTTATAGCAGTACTATCAACAATAGCCAAAGTATGGAAAGAGCCCAAATGTCCATCAATGGATGAATGGATAAATAAGATGCAGTATGTATATACAATGGAGTATTACTTGGCAATCAAAAAGAATCCAATCTCGCCATTCGCGACTACATGAATGGAACTAGAAGGTATTACGCTAACCAAAATTAGTCAGATAATGACAAATATCATATGATTTCACGCATATGAGGGCTTTAAGACACAAAACAGATGAACATAAGGGAAGGGAAGCAAAAATAATATAAAAACAGGGAGGGAACAAAACATAAGAGACTCTTAAATATAGAGAACAGAGGGTTACTGGAGGGTTGTGGGAGGGGGGATGGGCTAAATGGGTAAGGGGCACTAAGCAATCTAGTCCTGAAATCACTGTTGCACTATATGCTAACTAACTTGGATATAAATTTAAAAAATTAATTAAATAAAAATTTTTAAAAAAAGAAGAGGTCTGAAGTGCTAAGACAATCAGCAGATATCCAGCAGTCCTGAAAGACTTATTTCTCCACTCAAGAGGACCAAGTCTATAATCTACAGGCTTAAGGAATGAGTGCTAATATGCAAAAGAAGGCAGCAAAGGTACTCATTGAGAAGGGATCTGACCTACAATCCTACTGGGTCCTGCTTCCATAGCTACCTGCACAACTCAACCTTCTGTAAAATGTGGCTCTGCATAACCAAGTTACTACCGATCAAGGCATCCTCATTCAGAAGGTCTAGGAAACATTTAGGGGAGCTCTTATTTCTTAAACTCAGCAGTTTGCTGCTGATAAATCACAAGTCTACTTTTATGAAATTAAACAAATTCCCTCCTCTCAAAACATTTAATTTGAAATAAATATAGACTCTTTGAGGGCCAACCCATCAATTCTCATCTCTGAAAAGAATCATTTGTTTTTGTTGAAGCTGATCAAAATCTAACATCTGATTATGATTTATTTCATTTAAAATCCTTGGTTTATTAACATGAATTCATTTTTCATCAGTAGGCAGAATCCACCTTTAAATGTGGTTTTCATCTCAAACAATGCTAGAAGAGTAATTTTAAGGTAATAGTCTTTGGCCTAGGATAAAAGTTGTAACAGACACTATTACCTCAATTTCCTTTCATAAAATATATGCGTATATTTATGATGCAAACACAGTGGTCACATTCTAAGCCATAGCTTTATTCTTATTCCCAGAATTTTAGCTTTGGTTAAAGAGTCATATTCTATCTCAATTGAAATAAATCTGCTAGAACAGCATAGTGGCCTGTATGTATTCATTTTCTTAAACAGTTCTATCTTTTCAGCTGTTTTTTGTGCTCTGTTTACTTTGGAAAGTTTAACCTTATTTTTCTTAAGTTCAAGAAACTGAAATGTCTTAGGCCTAGATTATTCACCAGTCTCAAAACATTCAAGGCTTTCTAAAAAGGTAATGACAGTTGGCAATGCTCTATCAAGTTCTGAATGCACATGCTTGAGGTACCTATCCTGAAATATACAGTGTAAAAACTCTCTAGAATATCTTCCTGATTTTGCTAAACAAGTTCAGGTTAATTTCAGAAATATTTGAAAAAATCTTCTGCTCCTTAATGGGTCAGATACAATACATGAATCCATCCTTTTTAAAATGGTGTATTTATTTTTGCAGAGAATACAAAGATTTTAATCTCAGCTGAAGGTTTTATGTAATTTATATAATTATACTACAATAACCCTGAAATTCAGTAATACCATAAGCACTAATAAGGATTTGGTGACTCTACAGTGGTAGAGGTATAAATTCATGCAAATATTTTAAAAAGTAATTTGGCTTATATAAAGAATAACTATCGTTTCCATGTACTTTCCATTAATTCTATTTCTAGGAGATTAGGTCTTAAGACTATCCCAAAATATAAGAGGAAAAACTACTGGCACAAACATGTTCACTTTCGTATTCATTTTCATAATATTTAAAATGAGTAAGAACATAGAAAAAGCAATATGAGAATGAAGAAAATTTAGACACAGGCACTTATTCAAACATTTTAAGGTTATTTTAAAAGACAGTTTTTGCTGATTTACAAAAGCTCTGATGCAGAAAGAAAAATGATTACAATAAACTATGCAGTTAAAAAAAGAAAAAAGTCATAAAATTCTATGTGTGATACGATTATAACTATTATCCTTTAAATACAGACACAAAACTAGGGACTTCATCAAAAGGACAAAATGTATATGCTAGAAATGAGTATTATAATATATCTTTATTTCCCAAATTTTCTTGGGGTATAGCTATAATACTCTGAAAATGACCCCAAAAAAGTATAGACACATACATATGTAAAAGTAAAAAGAACTTGAGTCTTTACCATGTCAAATCACTTTAAAGTATCTATTCATGAGAAAATAAGGACTCTACGAATTTGTGTTCACTTATGTACCTAATTAAACCCAGTAAGTTCTGATTTCCAAAGGATATTTTAAGATTAACAAAATCAAAATGAATGTACAAAATAGTACTTTGCCAAAATTCTTCAATTGTCTATCCAAGCCAGAATGCTTGCCTTCTGTAGGTCCTGCCAAGCTTCTCCCACCATGTTATCAGAGAGACAGCCTGCCTCCTCACTCCCTGGCCCTGAATCCACACACACTCGCCCTGTGTACAATGCTGTCAGCTTAACTGTACCTACTCAGTGGTTATAAACAGAACACTACAGCTGGGGGGCTTCCAAATAAGCACCTTTTACAAGCACAATCACAAGCCAACAAAAATGATTTTGAAAAATGGGGTGCTATGTTACATGCCTGTTATAACAGCAAGGGCTGGGAGTCAACTTCTCAAAATAGTGCTGCTGTGTGAACCATAAGAAATTCCCCTGACACTCATACACAGAGACAAACACAAAGCAAAAGGTTCACTGCCAGCAATTAGGAAAGAATAACTTAAGCTTTAGAGGATGCATCTTAAAGTAATCCTTGAGCAATCTTTGCCCAAAGAACTTCAAAAATGAACCACAAAATATAGTGAAGTGCACTGTTTCCTCCCATCTCTCTTGTATTAGATCTTGCGAAAGACAACCTAAACTGCATTGGTTTGAGCAAGAGTGTTATTTGGTGGCTACAATCAGGTGGCTACCATTTATGATGAAATATTCCCATAAAAAAAAAAGTATCCCTTATCCATGACTCTCCTGTCCCCGAAATGGATAGAAACTGGTCTCATAATTTTGTTTTGTTTTGTTTTTAAGTAGGCTCCATGCCCAGCATGGAGCTCAACACGGGGCCTCAACTCACAACCCTGAGATAAAGACCTGACTGTGATCAAGGGTCAGACTCTCAACCAACTGAGCCACCCAGGTGCTTCGGTCTCAGAATTTTTAAATCGATGTCACAAGTCCTGCTGCCAGCTAAGGCCAGAATGATCATCACTAAGGTCAGAACTTTGTCTTTAGTCAATTGCTCTGCTGGTTTTAGAAATTCTATGTACAAAAGACCATGCCTTGATCAAGCAATCAACATGGATCTGATACTGTGTCCAACCCTTTTCCCAGTGGGAATGAGAGGAGAGAGACAGGCAGAGGACAGGTAACTAAAAGAAAATTCAGAAGGTTCTTTAATTATTTGAAGGACTTACAATAGGAAGAAAATCAACATCACAGCAGACTATTTTCTAAAGATATTAACTCAAAATCCGTCTCCAACATCCTCCACAGCCTCTCCCCCAACAAAAGGAAAAAACAACAAACTGACAAGGGCAAAGGAGAGGGCAAAGAATATTACCGCAATTTCAATCAAAACTAATATTCAGCCACATGTAATACTGCTTGTATTTCTCATTACAACACCTAAAGAAAGGTCTGTGTCCAGACAAGGGCAATTAATATAATAAATGAGATATTTATTAGAGGATATTTTTCCTCTCACAAAGTTTTCTGTGGATGATTTCATTCTGGTAAGGAGAAGTTGAAGACATTATAAAATCACATTTATAAAATTATAAAGGGGGGTGTCTGGGTGGCTCAGTTGGTTGAGTGTCCAACTCTTGGTTTCAACTCAGGTCATGATTTCATGGTTCGAGCCCTGTGTCAGGCTCTTTGCTAACAGCATGGAGCCTGCTAGGGATTCTCTCTCTCCCTCCCTCCCTCCCTCCCTCCCTTCCTTTCTTTCTTTCTTTCTTTCTTTCTTTCTTTCTTTCTTTCTCTTTCTCTCTTTCTCTCTTTCTTTCTTTCTTTCTCTCTCTCTCTCTCTCTCTCTCTCTCTCTGCCTCTCCCCCACCTGAGTGCACACGCATGCTCTCACTCTCTCTCCCAAAGTGAATAAAATAAATAAAAATTAAATTATAAAGGGTATGGAGAGAATACAAAGGTCTGCCACACTCTGGGAAAAATATATTCTACATATTCTAGAAAAATAATACCACCACCCCATATTGAGAAACGTTACAAAGCTCTACTTTATATGTGGTTACAGTAAACCTATGAAAGTTGATGGCAGAGGCTAGAAACAGAAAGGAGTTCAAGAAGAATTCAGAGCAATTCATTCACTCAGCAATCCACAGAGGCAGTGTGTTAGGAAAAGCTGGCTGTCTGTGGGGTGAAAGAGCACCCACGCCAACTCCTGAGGACATACTAGCCTTTTGAAAACAACTCTTGGAGCCTAATATTCAGAGCACTGGAAAATACAGTTTTCCTGCTGCATCTTCTAACCTTCCCACCAGTTAGGCCACACTTCTATACTTTTCACCATGCACCATGTAAAATGAATCTCCTCTGAAGTCTCAACCACACATCCACACTGGATTGAGTCCTTCTTAGCAATTCTTATCTTACAACCCAACAGCATGAGAGCAACATGAAAGTGTACTCGTGTGTATGGCACCTTCAGAGTACAGGATGGGAAGCAGATGTGGAGCTGAAAAATGCAAAGCCAGGTGTGATAGTGAGGGGATATTTCCCAAAATTGGGGAGTGTGTTTTTAGATCCTTGAGGAAAGGAACAAGTGTACTAATAGAAAACACAAGTAGGGGTGCCTGGGTGGTTCAGTCAGTTAAGCATCTAACTCTTGATTTTGGCTCAGGTCCATGATCTCACAGTTGGTGAGTTCAAGCCCTGCATCTGGCTCTGCGCTGCTTGGGATCCTCTCTCATTCTCTGTTCCTCCCCTGCTTGTGCACTCTCTCCCTCTCAAAATAAATAAACTTAAAAAAAAAAAGACAGTCCAGTAAAGGCAAGCCCATTTCAAATCAGAGACAGCACCTGTGGTCAAAGATCAGCTTCTCCAAAGCAAAATACTTCCCACTGATTCCTAAACATGGACATATGGTTATATTCTACACTTCTGCACTATCTTATTTTATTTCTGTGGATCATTCGCCAGGCAGCTTTTTTAAAAAATAGATAATCTAAAGAACCTGTAAAATGACAACAAAGGATTGAGAACAATGGGAAAGAATCCTAAGAGATCAGATAAGTGGAATCACTTCTACTAGAGAAATGTGGAGCACATTCATTTACACTGTGGGGTTTTGCAGCGAAAAAAATTATTTTTTTAATTCTGTTATAATTCCCAAGCTTCTTGCTTTCAAGTAAGAGGGAAATGCACTCACTTCCCAAAGTATCCATCTTTACAAGACTGAAGTACTATATTTCATCAATGCACACTTCATTTCTTGGCAGTAACTGGAACTAAAACATCAAAATTCTTTAAGCAGAAATTTTAAAAGATGTTCTAAAACAGGGAGAAATTTATTTTTAATAGACTTCCTTATAATGAGTCATTTCATAAATAGAGACCTCGAGGATGACAGCCAAGAACTAAAAGACACAACTCTTAGCAGAAGCAGGCCATTTACATCCCATCCAGAGACATCACAAGTCCTACTTCCAGCTAAGGCCAGACTGATCATCGCTAAGGTCAGAACTGGGTCCTTAGTCAGTTGCTCTGGTTTTAGAAATTCTATGTATATAAAATGGATTTCTCCTTGATTAAAAAAAAAAAGCAGCCCAAATCCTCTAAGAGGTATTTTCTGCTCTACACTTAGTTCTCTGATGATGAATTCAGTAGGGATAGAATAACATACCATCCATAATCCCATGAACTGATGGTTTCCTATTGTTAATTACATATAAAAAAAAAACTGACCTTTAGGTTTTCTGGAAATAATTACAAATGGGGGGATGGGAACAAAATCTATATATGATGTAGTATATATGATGTAGTATACTATATATGATGTAGTAACTAGTATTCTTTATTAATTCTGCTAGCTGAACAACTTTGAGCAAAATGACTTAAGTTCCCAGAACACCTCATTTTCCTTACCATGAAATGTGGTAAAAATAGTTCTTACTCATATCTTTCATTGGATTGATCCAAAGGTAGTGGTAAAAATAGTTCTTACTCATATCTTTCATTGGATTGATCCAAAGGTAGACTCTATGACAAGTACTTGAGTAAAAGTAATTTACTTAGAAGTTGATTCCAAGGGTTGCTGTTAGAGAAGTTTGGGAAAGACAGCAAGAGGGAAGTTTGCACAGATGTCTGAGTGGTGTCTCTCTGTGGACTTGGAGCCCATTCTGCATTGACCTCTCAGAGACTGTGGGGAGATGCTTTAGAGCTGTCCCGGGGGGGGGGGGGGGGGGGGGGAGGCAGACACTGCTATCCATCCACCAATTCCAGCACGTCACTAGCTATGGACAGCATCTGCTGTGAGGGAGCGACTCTGGCCACAGAGCCTTTAGACAAGAGTCACAGGGGTTAGCAGTCTAACTCATGAACAGATTTTAGCACTGAGAGTCCAGCCTCCCAAGAAAACCCTCAGTCCCGGGAAAACCAGGAGACTTGCTCATCCTATCCAGTGCTTGAGTGGCAAGGGGTGTGGGAAGGGCCAGCTTCTGCTCTGCCCCTCAATGTTATGAGGATCAGATGAGCTCCTCCTTGCAGAGCACTTAGCCTGGGGCAGTCACTAATGGATGTTAGCTCTTTTTGTATATTTCAAATAACTTAAGAATCATGGATCTGTTCTCACCCCATAGGAAACATGCAACACATGTGCCATGCTGTGCCTGACAGGTGTCATGCCCTCTGGAGCCTGGGTCTACTGGAGGGTTCAGCTGCCCAGCCCTGCCTGCTTAAATGGCTCCCGAATGCCACAAATGAGAGCCGCTGATACAAGAAATGCCTTCTTACCTGCTCTGCCACTGACACGGAGCAGAGAATATCAGTATGAAATTCAAGTCAGACATAAAAGACAACTGAAGATGTTAAAATCAGGAGATTTCCTAATCATCTTCCACATCACCAACAATCCCCTTTTCTCCTGCAAAAGGAAGTGACCTATGCACAATACGACCTTAAACCCTCAAGGCTGCAAGACACATTTGTGTACCCCCGGGATCCGTGGCTACCACCAGCTGTGTCAAGAGCCAGCTGCGTGTATTCCCAAATATATCTGTCAAATAAATAATCCCGAAAAATATGAATGTTTCCAATCAGACCCCCATATTCAGAGAAGGCCTTGGCCCTATAACAAAAAAGTGAATGTATATTTATATTTTAAGGGTATAACAAAGTATTTATAGTGTTTTTTATGATTCCCCAAATTTTCCCAGCTTATTTGGTTTCAATCACATTTTACTCTACACAACCATCTCTCATACCACTTCTCCAGTACATATGGGATAGCTGGTGTGTCTGTTCAAGGCATCTTCTCAAACAATCTATGTGAGACCCTCTCTGAAGATGGTAGAGAAGACACCAAATCCTAGGTCCTTTCCTGACCAGTTATTAGTGAAATGGAATGATACAAAGAAAATACAAACCATCCTATCAATCACTGCCAACCTTAAACATGCCTTCAGATTATTAAAAAGCCAGGAACTTAATTAGGATCTGGCTCTTGGTCACAATGAATTGGAGCTTCTTAGCCACCTAAAACCTACTCACATTAGTCTGCCAGTTTATCTTATAAAATAACATTTGCATACATTATAACTTTGAATCATAACCATATCAAAAAATTTTATGACAGAGAGGAGTAAAACTGGCAAGTTCAAGTTCAAAACCCACAAGGCAGTAAGGAATATTAACTGGCAGTGCCATCTCCTTCCACTAACTTCATGATACAAGTTTAAGCAAAACCATAAAGTAATACAAACTGCTCAAGAATAGTCTTTTTCATAAGATTTCAATTTATTTTTGAGCTTTATTACATTCAAGGGTGGTTTTTTTTTTGAGAGAGAGAGAGCAAGCGAGTGAGCACATGCAAACAAGGATGGGATAGAGGGAGAGAAAGGGACAGAATCACAAGTAGGCTCCATGCTCGGTGCTCAGTGCAGAGCCCAACGCAGGGCTCAATCTCATGACTCTGAGATCATGACCTGAACTGAAATCAAAAGTTGGACACTTAACTGACTGAGCTACCCAGGTTCCCCTATTATACTCTTTTTTCTGAAAATCCCTACATTAGAAAATATCTATATTTAAACAAAAGAAAAAATCTACATGTGTATTACTGACTTGAAATTCTGAAAATGAAAAATATTTTTCTTTTCCCTGAATCTCCTGGGCAGTAGGCTCGTGGAACTTTGTAACTGGAGAGCTGTAATATACACTTGCTATGTTTAAGAAAATTCAATTCTGCTCAATAAGGCAGGAAATGCTGCTCAGTAACAAAGGAAAATAAATGGACAGATGAAACTCATCAGGTGTGTTTAACACAGATACTTAATGGGATGTGATAAAGTGAGAACACAGAAAGGGATGAAAGAACCAAAAGGCACATATAATTCATGAAGCACTAACCAAACAAGAGGCACCTAATATTCATAAGGCAACAAATATGCATGAGGCACCTGCAGCACTAAATATTCATGATGCACAAACTATATATGAGACATATGGCAATCAGTATTCATGAGATCTTAATTAGGCTACCCAGGGTAACATCCACTCTCTTCCTCTGCACAAGACATACAAATAAAACCTATAGCTGTCGACAGGCTAACTGGCAGATGCCTGTGACTCTCGCAGAGAACAAGTGGACAAACCAGACCAGAGAAGATCCAGTCCACAAGTTAATGATATCGGCTGATGCCTAATTCCTAAACTCACTTCAATTCAGTGAGCTCACTGATTTACACACCTACACACACACACACACAAATATATGTATTTCCAAATGATATGCAAATTTTTATATGCTTTGTGACTATATATGTGCTTGCATGTGTGTGTATGGTGTGTGTGTGTGTGTATAGAGTCTGGTACATGTGTACAGTGCACATGAATAGCACACACATGTACTGCATGAGTGTGTCTATATCTATATACCATGTGAGGATAGGAATTCTACACAGCTCTTATTGGCATTGTATTCCAGGCACCTAACAACCATGTCTGACACAAAGTACTCAGAAAATATCTATAGCATTAACTGCTTGTCAATAAGAGGTCGCCAAAATATTCAATTGAATTCATCCAGATAGGAACTGGATCTTAATTTCTTTACTTTTTAACCCATGTGTCCCCCAATCTATACCAATATCTGAAATGTAGCAGACATACAGTACAAATTACATAGATGGATGGATGGATGGATGGATGGCTTAAGAAATCAAGAATCAAATAAGTAGTATTCACTTATAATGGATTTATAATACTCAGGGAAAACTCCACATAGAAACTATCATTATCCAGTTGTAGAAAAATTTTAAAAAGGTGAAGATATCTCTTAAATGATAAAGTTTAACTAGAAGAAAATAAGCAAAGTTAGTATCGGCAATATTGTATATTTTGTGTATGGCTTACCAACCCCTATCCTTCAGAACAAAAGTTGTGTGTCTGTTAATATGTAGTAACAGACCAACTTAACCACTTCTCTGAAAGTACATTGTTATCTGTCACAGTGGGAGAATAATACCTACACTACCTAAGTTTTTATAATTAAATGAATGACTTAATTATTGAGAAAACTGAATCATAGCTGAATTTTTAAAAATTGAATTTTAAATGACTAAAGAGTTGTTTCATAGTCCTGGATAAAGACAGACCACACAGACTACCTAATCCTTTTGTGCCAGTGAAAAACACTATTCAAAACCAAAGGAAAAAAATAGCTAGGGATGCCTGAGTGGCTCAATCAGTTAAGCATCCAACCCTTGATTTCAGTTCAGAATATGATCTTATGGTTCGTGAGATCAAGCCCCGTGTCCAGCTCAGAACTGGCAGCATGGTGCCAACTTGGGATTCTCTCTCTCCCTCTCTCTCTGCCCCTCCCCCACTCTCACTCACTCACTCTCTCAAAATAAACAAACATTAAAAAAAAAAGAAAAATAGCTATGCTACAATGCTATCTCCATTACTCCAGCATGTTAAATATCACAAATTACTGACCCGGGTCACACAGCATTAAGTCAACTGAATTCCACTTTCATACTCTATCTCTGTAACTTCCCATTACCACTTGTCAAGCACACCTGTAAATTAGAGATCTAAAAGGAAAGACATTAGTAACTATCAGGTGAGGTTGAACAAGGACTACTTCTATTTATTCTGATTTTTATTAATGGAGAACAGAAACACAATTATTAATAAATTTATAACCTGCTTTGTTAGCCTCAAACTATTGTGCTCATTTATTCCAAACAAACATTTTATACGACCTTGTTAGTCACAATGCTAGGAAAACACGAAAGCAGTCTGGCCAGCATCCCAATTGGCCGAAGAATTCCCCCATTTTAGCACTGAATATTCTATGTCCTCAGAATCCCCTCACTCCTAAATAAACTAGAATAGTTGGTCACCCTACATTGTGAAATAAATGAAGACAAGAAGAAACAGGTATGGCTCTTACACTCATGAACCTTACTGCCCAATGATGGAAAGAGAAATGAATTAGCAATCACAAAGAGAAACTATGCAGTAGCATCACAGCAATGATCCTCTTATGCTAGAATAATGGCTAAAGCCCAGAACTAAGTATACCACAACACATGTTCATAGAGTAAGCCAAGTAGCACAGATATGGGGAACCCCCCTCCTCCCAGAGTTTATACTAAGAAACACCAGCCTGGCCCTAAGTCCACCACCCATTTTCCTGTCCAAACTCCAGTCAATACAAAAAGAGAACAGAGACACATGACAGATACCTTTTAAGGAGAATGAAATTCATGGGGGAAGAGCTTATTTCTTACCCTTCCAGGTTTGCAGACAGAGAAGCTAGAATGAATAGGATTGATTTTTAAACATAGAGATAGGAAGTTATAAAATTTGGCTGACTTATCATTAAGGGATAGGGTATATTCTACATCACAAAAAAAGGAATTTCAACATAGCCCAGTTGAGAAAAATTACTGAAAAAGTATGTGTGTGTGTGTGTGCACACGTGTGTGATTATGAATATGACCATTTCACCTTTGCACTCAAAGGAGGGTTACTGAACTACTCCATAAAACTGTTACAAATAGTCACAACCACAAACTGTAGCAACAGTTAGGAATGAAAAGTACAGATAAATTGAAAGCATTCAACCAGGGTCCTTCTGCAGACCAACAGGCAAAAGGAAGTTTTCCCTGAAGAAGTGTATTGATCAAAACATGAAGAATGAGTGTAAATAAAGACAGCAAGGGGTGGGGAGATGAGAGGACTCCTTGGCAGAGAGAAGAGCCTATGCAGAGCCCCTAAGGCAGGCTAGAGACTGGGAGGAGGGTAACAGAGAATGGCAGGATAAGGAATAAAGGGTAGAACCTTGAGACCACATCAGGATTTTTTT
The DNA here is from genome assembly GCF_018350195.1 of Panthera tigris. NCBI lineage: Eukaryota > Metazoa > Chordata > Mammalia > Carnivora > Felidae > Panthera > Panthera tigris. The sequence goes on along the minus strand of NC_056670.1, from coordinate 19,782,557 downwards.
TATCCCTAAGCTTTTGAGAAGTGACGCTAGTATATTTGCATTTTTAAAAGATCTATGTAGCTAAAGTATGGAGAACACCTGAAGGAGGTCAAAAGAACATCTGTTGTACACCTTTAAAAAAATCATTTTGTGGGGCACCTAGGCAGCTCAGCCAGTTAAGCTTCTGACTTTGGCTCAGGTCATGATCTCATGGTTTGTGAGTTCAAGCCCCATGTTGGGCTCTGTGCTAACAGCTCAGAGCCTGGAGCTTGCTTCCAATTCTGTATCTCCCCCTGTCTCTGTTCCTCCCCAGCTTGCACTCTGTCTTTCTCTCTAAAAAATAAACCATTCAAAAAAGTTTTTAAAAATCATTTTGTACAACCTAAACATATACAATTTTTGTGTTTCAATAATACCTCAGTAAAGCTGAAAAATAAAATATTCTGGGAGACCAGTTAGGAAGTTCCTATACATCTTGGTGTGGCAGAGACAAATGTCTTTGATTTGAAAGCTATCTTGGGAGCAAAATCCACCAAAGTTGATGACATTATATATGAAAAGTGAGGAAAAGAAAGAATCAAGGATAACTCTGAGGTAGCAATGTAAACAACTGATAGCATCATTTACTAAGTAAGACACACAGCATTAAGGGAAAACAAAGTTTAGGGTGAAAAAACCATGAATTCTGTCTGGGGTATGTGGAGTTTAAACAGTATGGTAGGCAGAACTATGGCTCCTGTATCCTTATCCCTGAAATCCTTCAGTATGTTATGTTACATGGTTAGGGAGAATGAATGTGGCAAATGGAATTGAGATTGCTAACAGGTGACCTTAAAGTAAGGTGATTATTCTAGATTGTCTGTGTAGGCCCAACACAAATCACAAGTGTCCTTAAAGATGGAAGAGTCGGTCACAGAGATGTTTCAAGAGGCTTCACTAATGGCTTTAAAGATGGAAGAAGAAGCCACAGCAAGCAAGGAATAGCAGGTGGCCTCTAGAAGCTAGAAAAGGCAAATGGATTCTCCTCTGAGCCCTTAGGAGGAACATAGCCCTGCCCATACCCTCATTTTAGCCCAGTGAGATCCATTTTGGACTTCTGACCTCTAAAATTGTAAGACAATAAAATTTTAGAGGTCAGAAGTCCAAAATTTATTAACTGTAAGATAGTGAGTTGGTGCTGTTTTAAGCCATTATGTTTGTGGCGATTTATTGCCGAAGGAAACAAATACAAGTGGCCTCTGAGACATCTAAGTGGATGGTAATTAATTAGGAATATAGAACATCATCTACACAAAGAATATAAACTGGAAAGAAAGGGGCCCAAGAGTCTGGCAATCAAATCTATTATCTTGACAGTTAAAGATATTCTTTTATGTTTAACCTCCCTCGAAGGAAGTGCTAATTTAAACTTCATTAAAATACCATTTTGCCCTTATCAGATTAGAAAAGGTCACAAAGTTAGACTCCCTCATGCTGGTGAGAATGTAGAAAACTAAGGACTCTCCCTCCTTGCTGTGAATAAAAAAATGCAGTTTATGGAGAGCAATTTTGTAATATTTGAAATCGATATGCACACAGCCTAAATAGACTGAAACAGAAATGTCCACCAATAGAGCACCAGCTAAATATTATTAGTCTATCCATCCAAACATTGGAAAGAATGAGTACTCATAAGAGAAAATCTTTGAGAAATTAGGTAAAAAATAAAAAGCTAGGTCAAGTGTGTAGAGAATGCTACAATTGTTGTCTGAAAACAAAACAGGTTATAGGAACATATGCTTATATATGAATAGATGGCCTCGGAGGGAAACATCATACAAACACAGTTAAAATGGTTACCTCAAAAACAAAGGAGGGAGGGGACAGTAACTTGACAATTAAAGGAATATAAAACAATTATGATTTTTAATTTATATATTTTTTATCTTTAGAAATCTGCCATGTGCATATATTACCCATTCAAAGCAAATAGATATGCTTTTTTAATTCTTCCCAAATGGGGAGAAGGGTGTCGGTTCCTCAACACTTTCCTCCTCCTTTTTTGCTTCTAATGATGAATAGCTGAAATCCATCATTTGATGTCAAAACCTGAAATATTTCTAGTATCTCATATCCATTTGCTCCTTCTCCCCAAAATGGAACTGAATCCCTGCTCATGTTTGTTATTCCCTTGTTTTCATTTTTTTTAAAAAACTACAAAACAGGCACATGAAAAGTTGAAATGCCTTCTTTAAAAAACTTGGCATATTTTTATTACATTCTCTCAGACTGTACCCATCTAGATATGTGGATTAAGAAAAATAAAACACTTAAAAGTAGTACTAAGCATGTATATGTATGGTAATAAAGATGTTGACCATGAATAACTTAATATAATAAATAAATATTCTGAATATAAATATTATTACCACTTAATTTTTTGTAGCTCTTCAGTACTATTTAGGAAAGCACAATTATTAAAAACAGTTACATAAAACTTTCACAATTAGGCTACATTATCTGAGACTTCAAACCATTCTTATAAAAAACAGGACTATATATGGGGTGCCTGGATCACTAAGTTAAGCAGCTGACTGTTGATTTCAGCTCAGGTCATGATTGCATGGTTTGTGAGTTCAAACCCCTGCACTGTCAGTGCAATGACTGCTTGGGATTCATTCTTTCTTTTCTTTCTTTCTTTCTTTCTTTCTTTCTTTCTTTCTCTCACTCACTTGCTATCCCCACCCCCACCCCCAGTCCTGTGCATTAATTCTCTCAAAATAAATAAATACACTTTTTAAAAAAGGAGTATAGAGAGATTCTTACTACTTCCTTTAATTAATGAGTACAGACAATAGAACTATTTTTCCTGCTTTCAAGACCCCTAGAAATAAAGCTGCCATTTATTTTTTTAAGGAAAATAAAATTCTTAGCTATTTCTAGCAACCTTTTTACACATAAGTACCTTCAAAACTTGAATACCACCTCTCTTCACTGATTAAAACTTTTCCTAAAATCCTGTAGTTGTCAAATTTTTTCTGTTCTTAGTCCCATCATTAAGACATCCTTAGCAGACTTACCAAACACAGAAGTCTCTGATATTGTCTGATCTTGAAAAACCACCAGTTCTGTTATACACTGAGTTTAATTTCTCTTGTTTGTACTTCATTGGGAACTGAGGCTTTCAAATTTCATGGAAATGTTGCTTGATATTGGGAAGAGAAAGCTGGTGACAGGGAGAGACCAAAACTCCAAAGCATAAGATTCAGGGAAAAAGAGAGTCAATTCTCACACAGCCATGGAACTAAACTGGTTCCATGGAGTGATTAAACAACAGTGTATACATCCTGTTATCCAAAATAATAGCTAATCCAAAAACCTGTTCTTTTATACTTTGGAAAACATCCAGGCTTTCTTTGCCTTGTAGGTTGACCTTTATAAAACAAATTCCCTTTAAGCAAAATTAGCCTGGATTCCCTCTGAAAACATATCAACTCAACCAAATGGGCAGAGTCAGCCAGAAACCATCTAGGTGGAAAGGGAAAAAGTGCAGTTCTTTACATTGTACAACTGGCTCAGCAAATGAGAAGAAAAAAAATCTCATTACCTCAAAAATTAGGAAGGATTAAGAATGAGCAGCCCCCCTGGCCTCTCTCCTGAAAGAAGGAAATAATATCCTCGTAGTGATGACACCCAGCAAGAGCTCTGAACTTCTCTGCCCAGGGATGGACTGTAAAAGTAGACAGAACCATACCACCAGGAAAACACTCTTCCCCACCAGGCCAGGCTCTAAGATATGACCATTTACGTGTTCAGTAAGGTTATGACCTTACTGTTCAGGTGTTTGTCACCAATGAGTGCAAACTACTTCTTTAGTGAGGAAAAGTTAACAGAGGTTAACTCTGGCTGCAAGACCACCTCTGCACTAGCAGGAACCTAAGAGCAAGCAGCATAACCTGAGAAAAAGGGCACAGAATCTTTTCCTCAACATGGAGTAGCCATTCCCCTGAAGACACACCCTGAGCTTCACTTTCAAAGCAGCTAGAAGGAAAGTCCCAACAAGGCCAGGGGCAAGACTGAGCCAAGACATCAGGGCAGAAACTGTGAACTCACCAGGAATAAGACCTTAGGCCCCAGGAGGAGCACGGCAGGGCTCCAGTGTGGTTGACCATCAGTGGTACCACATGGGGAGAGCTCTGGGCCCTTCATCAGCCCAAACTTTCATGAGAAACAAACTCATAAGAAATCTGGTGTCATGAGGATTTCAAAATAGCCGCTTCCTGGCCATTCAACCTATGCCAATTCTTATTCACAAGGGACAGGGGAGAGAGTACTAGCTTTCAAGAAGGAGCAGCAGAGAGAACTTGGCACATATGCACACCAAGGGAGGCTCGTGCACACACAGGTGGGAGAAGAGCATGTCTCAGACATGAATTCTTGAGCTTTTCTCTGATGCAGGGGAGGGAGGGCACAGCAACCAGATCCCTCGCCTCTCTGGAAATGATGCCAGAAGCTGTTTATCCCCAATCCTTCTGAATCTCCACTTACCACACATTTAGAAAGAAGTGGTATCTGGAAAAGTTGCTCCCAAACACTACAAGGTTTGCAGCCATCAGGAGGCAATCATTTCCACTGTGCTTACTAAGGAAGGAATGTGGGCTATTATTTTAGGAACATTTTCAACAACCAGAGTCAAAGAAAAAAAAAATTTTCTGTATCATTCTTTATTAAAAAAAATAGATTAACTAGAACAATACATTCCCCTAAGCTTCCTATCAATTAAGGAAGTGACTGGAATACAACGTGGGCCCTAGACCGGGAATGTATGGATTTTATTGGGGAACAGAGGAGCAGACTGTGCTGATAGAAAAATAAAAAAGTAATTAGAAGAGACTGTTTAGCTAAAGTCTTAGGAGCAAAAAATAGTAACTTGAAAATACTCTCTAAATAAAGAGAAAAAGATTATCAAAACTAAAAGTAAAGTTAGAATGTTTCTGAAAGTGCCATTCAGGAAAAGGATAATTAGGGATTTAAGACTACAAATCAATAGTCCTTATTATAAGAGAAAATTTTAATTGCCCTTATTCCCATCCACCTCTCTACAGCTTCTACAGGGTAATAAGTAATTCTTTTTTTGCCTTACAACCAAATATAAAAGTTTTTGCTATCATTTAGGTAGAAAAATCAAAGACAGCTACAGGGAAATCTTTTAGCCTTCCATTAAGGAATAATAATTAAAAATTTAAGTAGAAAACATTCCATGTGTATGGAGTAAGAGAGTGCTAAATGTGATTTTTTTAAGGCAAAAACACAGCTTACTCAAGCTGAAACAGTTGCCAGTTCAGAAATATTTTTTCCACTTGGAATAAAATAATACTTCAAATAATCATTTGGAGTGATTCCTTCTGTGCTTCCAACATTGTTATTGCAAAGAATTTAGGGTTTTAAAAGCATATTTTGAATTAAATGACTATGGTTTCAAATTCAGGTATGTATATTTTTAAAACTCAAAGCAGCTTCAGAAAGATTGCAGAGAACTAGCAGAGATCCAGAAAGTATTGCAATGTAGCCAAAAACCTTTGGATAAATAACATCTGGCATTAGGGGTTTGCTATACTTGAGTTTCTCAACTTCCTCTCTGGAGAAATTTAAGTCCCTTTTGGCCTCTCTCTGATTTCCTTAAAAATGTTTCTGGAAACAGATACTCCACCATCTTCCATCTTCTTTATCTGGAGAAGTAGCGTAAAAACTGGTAGGAAACTACACTGTAGCAAGTGAGTACTGGACATGCTACAGCTCTCACCAGGGCCTATTTCAGTCTCAACCCCCAGTCTTTTAAATTTGCAGATCTGGAAAAAGCAAGAGGCTTTGGCATCTCAGTGAGGCTGCAATCCCAGCCTCACTATAGACTAGCTGTATGCCCTTGAACAAATATTTTACCTCCAACTGAGCCTCACTATCCTCCTGTCCTCCTTGGGTCCATTGTGAGAACTGAGGTTCTATGAAAAGGAACCAACCCCTGCCTGGCACATGGCAGGCCACAATAAATAGTAAGTGCTCAGAGAAACCCCAGCACTGACTGTGATAACCACAGGTCTAGCACACCTTTGGATAGGCTGGAAACCAACCACATCTGTTATAAAGTGGCTTTCCCTAGAGCTTCCTCCTCTGCCCCTAGCAGACTGTTTTCTCTCTCTTTCTCAGCTGCTATCCCTTCTGATTGGCTGTAGCTCTGTTCCCTAACCTACTCAAAAGTCTTCAGTGAAATGATTTGCAAAGGACCCCATAAAGAAAAACTAAGCAACCACTCATTCCTTCCCTTACTTCAAGCCATCTGGGATAACTTTCTCTTTCTCTCTACCTTGTTATTTTGTCTTCCTCAAACAAATAAGCCAGAGCTGCTCACCTTGTTAAGTGAGAAAATAAGGTTCAGAACAATGTTATTTGAACTTATGTTTCATTATATTTTTATAATAGTGATCCTTTTTAATATTATACTTTGAATACACATACCTTACTTTTATAACATAGTTTCCAATGTACAAACCTATTTAAGTATTATTTGAAAAAATCAGAAAAGAATAAATAAGAATTCCCTGGTTTAAACTGAAGTTGAAGATGGGAGGCAGGAAATAAAATGGATAAAAAAAATTTCCAGGTTTGAATTACATGAGAAGGCACAGTGGATATAATAGACATCAGGTCTACTCCAAGTGTGGTCTGCTGCCAGGATGTGAACCGTGTATTCCCAGACACCAAGGAGACAACACAGGATAATACAGGTAATACAGATAATGAGGGGAAGCACTTAGAAACTTTTTTTAAATTTTTGTTTGTTTATTTTTAATAGAGAGAGGCAAAGCTTGAGCAGGGCAGGGGCAGAGAGAGAGGGAGACACAGAATCCGAAGCAGGCTTCAGGCTCTGAGCTGTCAGCACAGAGCCTGACGTGGAGCTCGAACCCACAGACAGTGAGATCATGACCTGAGCCAAAGTTGGACGCTCAACCGACTGAGCCACCCAGGCGCCCATAGAAACTTTTACAGTAACTTAAAAAGAAATTGTAAGTATATGGAATAAACTAATAAATATTGGGACTTGTCTTTGTTGCTTTTCTAGTAATTTTCATTTTTCTAATTCATTCTCATTGAATATTATAAGAAAAGTACATTGAACAGTAAGTATCTGTCAACTGCAACTTTGAAATTTCAAAACACCAATCCTATACAACAGATTCATTCCTAAAAGACTTGGGGTGGGAGGATCCTGCTCTGACCTCCCCAGAGAACACAAGTTTGTAGAGAGCGTAAATAATTAGAGGCCAGTGACATTCTACCAAATCTTCTTCTAATGTGTGAAATATAATCCACATAAGGCAAAAAAATAAAAATGGCCCTCAAATAACCTATTTAAGATACACACCAGAAATAAGTAAATAAAATAGCAAATAGTTTCACTTATTCTTGTCATACATGTTCATCAAGCATTAAAATTTACAGTGAGAACTCGATATGAAAATGTTTGAAATATCACCTCCAAAGCTGTAAGTCTTTGCAAACAATTAATCTAATACCACAAAGTTGCATCAGTTATGACAAATGCTTCCACCTCCCTGAATTCTCAGTTTGAGGTGGCACAAGTTAGGGTAAACAAAGACATACACTGAAAAAGAACAATCACATAAGCAGAACCATCAAAAGACCTTCATTTAAAAACTGGCTGCACTAGTCATGAGGAAATTTCACAGCACTCAAACGCAAGCCTGCTAGAGTCTCAGCTTCTTCCTCAGTGATAGAGAGATCCCTTACTTCTCAGGGCTAGTTTAAGGACCAGATCAAATAATTGGTGCTAGAGCACTTTCTGAAACTTTGGAGCAGTGGTTCTCAGAGGGCCATCCAGGACCCTTGGTGTTCTCTGATACCCTTTAGGCCTTTAGGATGATCTGCAAGATCAAAATGGTTTTCATAATACTGCTGTATTCTTTGCCTTTTTCATTCTCATTTCCTCACAAGTGGACACTGGAGTTTTCCAAAGGCTACGTGTTGGGTGACTGCGACAGACGGCACACATAAGTCACACAAACCCAGTTGTCTTCTAGGACACCAGATACTAAAGAGATGTACAAAGACAGAAAAAGAGATTAACCTGTCTTACGAATTTGTTTTAGAAAATATAGAATGTTTCATAAAAAATAATTTTCATTAGCCTGCAATGGGGTTAGTGTTATGTTTAAATGTATGACTATATTAAAATCCATTTTAATTCCTTGTAATATAATTAAGTTTGTATTTGTTAGTATGTATCACTTTAGTATGAATTTATATTTATGCAAAGAAGTTTGTTAGACTGTATCCTCTATTTTTACCTCACTTTCAAGTTGCCACCATCCAGAAAAAAAGCACTGAAAGGGTCTGTTCTCTGGCAACCATGTGTCCCAGGTTTCCAGGCCAGTCTTAACATCAAATGTGTTTCCAATTTTTCCCATCAACCACAAAAATGCTCTTTATATTTCAACATTTTTGTGCCCAAATGCATCTCCCAATCTGGTTCTCACATACAAGAATAATCACAAAACATCTTCCTATTGTGTTGTCTGTAATTATGTTTAAAATATTTCAGCACAGCTCATGTGACAAATGCCTATTGGTTGGTTCTGACCCATATCCCAGAATGGCTGGTTACTCCAGCTAAGAACACAGTCCAGGAGTATTAGTATCTGAAAGCTGCCACTCAGGACATGCTGTTGAAGAGTCTGAATTTTTCTGTAACTTTCATAAGTATCAGAGGTTTTGTTAATTAGCAAAATGGATGCTAAAAATTATTTTCATGGGTCAAATAGCAATGTTTTTAAAATGTGAATGACTGGAAATACTGTAGGGTACCCCTGTCCTTGAGTAAACAAGGTATATGCACTGAGAAAGTCCACTGGCCCAAGCCCTTTGGACTGGCAGCCCAGGTTTAGTATTTTCACTCTGAGGGAAGACCAAAGGACAATTAGGCAACTTCCCTTCTGCCTCAAGTGAACGTTTCCTACAAGGACAGCAACACCACCAAAAGGAGGGAGCTCATACCTCACTGAGCTTATGAAATAAACACGTTGGACCCTTAGTAGTTACACACTACCCAGTAACAAGGCTGCTGAGTAGGAAATCTACAGCCCTCATCTATGCTATTAGGCTATGGATAATTACCAGAAAGATTACAAACCATCAAAATAGTTTAGTTTCAGAGTATTGGTAAAATGTCTTTCAGACCATCTGAGCCTCAGAAATGCTTATTCTTTCTTGTCCAGGACTATCATTTAACAGCAAAGAACTCCCAGGACGGTTCAAAAGCTGCAGGATTCAAAGGCCAAATTTTATTTTCCACTGAATGAAATACAGAACCTAGTTATCAGCCTTTTGTGAGGAATCTAGGTACCTCTTCAAAAAAAAAAAAAAAGGAATTAAGGGAATAAACACTTACTGAATTCTCTAACATGCCAACATCGAGCTATACCTTTATAAGAATACTACAAAATGACCCAATGTCACAGAAGACAGCAATTCATCTCAAGGCAGCATTACACAACCACTAAGACAGCCCTACTTATAAGTAGAGGAAGCAGGGAAGGGAGAAAACAAAGCTGGTGGCAGAGGATGGGAGGGTAGTAGGGGGGGTGGTTGAGGAACACATGCTCCAACAGGAAAATTTGCAGCTTCCAAAATTCAAGGTGTTGTGCCATCATTTTGTTTGGGGTAAAACCTCACATGATACGGAATCCATAGTCAAATATGAACTATCTGCTCTGGCTTCCTCCCATAAATATTGATGAACAAACTGTTAATAGTTAAGCACCAAATCTTCTCTCTCATTCCCTATATAACCAAAATGAACAAAATATCTATAATAATGGAATATCACACAACAGAAAATCATCCTACAAAAAAACCCTAATGACAATGAAAAATGTTCACCACATTTCATACCCCACCAAGAAGTGGGAGCGCACACCAGCTACACACAGCATGGTGTTTTTCCTCTGGATGGCTGTTTTTCTCACACTCCCCAATACCAGGGATATTCCTTGTTGATATTTTGTCTCTCTAGCTTTTCTTCTATTTCTTCTTTTTATATTTTTTCTTTTATATATTTAAATACAAATATATGTGCTATATATTTCCACATATATAGATAGGGATAGAAATATGAGAGATAAATGTTTAAATTTTTTTTATTGTTTATTTTTGAGACACAGAGTGTGAGTCGGGGGAGGGGCAGAGAGAGAGGGAGATACAGAATCTGAAGCAGTTTCCAGGCTCTGACCTGTCAGCACAGAGCCCGACATGGGGCTTAAACCCATGAACCATGATATCATGAACTGAGCTAAAGTCAGACGCTTAACCAACCGGGCCATCCAGGGCACCCCATGAGAGATCAATGTTTAGAGGAGACTTCTACACTTTTCAGTTTTGTGCATATGTTAAGAATTATAACAATATTTTTAATGAAATTTGTTCAAAGCAACAATATTTTCACATTACATCAATAATGGAATTCCCATGGAAATAATATATCCTTAGCCACCAGGTAATCTCCATAAGTCTGGCCTCCATCATGACCACCTAGAAAAATAATGCACTGTTTGACCATATCCATTCAATTCAACAAGTATTTAATCAAGCATCTTCCATTAGGTGGGTACTTTGATAGGCTCAGTAAAATGACAGAGGTTCTTTTAAATAAAATTATACAAGTCTCTAAATTATCATTACTTCATTCAGAATAGTCAAACTGAATTTGGTCAGACTGCCTTTCCAAAAACTTGCAGTTGGTGTAGCAGAAATAAGAAATCTGAGAAGTGGGACTAATAATTCAAATTTTTTGATGTCTAGGATACACTGGATACATAGCAATGACAGATGAAAATAAAGGAAATGAGAAATTGGTTAAGTGGATACCTTTGCTGAGTACTGAAACAGACCAGAGTCAAGCAGATACTTCTACTAAGAACAAAAAAGGAAGATGAGTAGAACTACCTTTATAAGCACAAAACAAAAATGATGTCATAAAACATTTCACTAACAAAGGTGATTAAGATCCTATATTATATAAAGCTTAGAAGCATCTGGAAGCAAGAGCATCTGGAAGAATCTGACTTGCTACCCATTTATTTTTCTTTAGGCTGTGTCAATGCTAAATGAGCGGTTGGCTTACTAATTCCAGATTAAATGGGTTCAGGTCTGGGAGATACACACAAACAGTTTTGGTTTAATTTAAATATCCTATTCACACATAACTTCCCTAACCTTTAAGTTTCCAAACTGTATTCAGACAAATTAAGCACAAATTCCAAGTTCCGCTGGCTCAAATATATTATGGCTAGAAAGCTAAGGGAAAGATAAACATGCAAAGCCAAAGAAGCAGTTCTAAAAGTTGAAAAGAAGCCTACAAAGATGGGATCAATTGAAATATGTGAGTCTGCATCTGTTCTGAATAGCTCCACTTCATCCTCTATCAACACCAGACTCAGAGCTCCAGTCATCTTGGCTGCTCCTGCCTTTGCAACCAGCCTATCATGCTCAAAGAGTTCATCATGAGGGTTGGCCAACTTGGAGAACCTTTAAATCTATGATGGCCAAACCTATAAGAGCAGCAAGCCAGGAAAAGCAGATGTCGGCATCATGCTACAGCATGCATTTCAATGTTACAAGGCAAGATGGAAGATAACCTTAGCCAAAGATAATTTCTCTAACCTTGACATTAAAACTAGACATTGTATCTATTGTTTTTAAATAAGTTTCCTATGAGCAAGCTTTCAGCTTCCCAGAACCAAGAAATACATAGACATTCCTCTTCCTATTGCTCTCTAGCTAGGCAGTCATGTTGCTTATTTACTGACTACTGCAGGTGATTAAGAAATCACCTTAAGGGGTGCCTCGGTGGCTCAGCCAGTTAAACATCTGATTTCAGCCCAGGTCATGATCTCATGATTTGTGCGTTCGAGCCCTGCGTCAGGCTCTCTGCTGACAGCTCAGAGCCTGGAGCCTGCTTCGGATTCTGTGTCTCCTTCTCTCTCTCTCTGCCCCTACCTTGCTTGTGTGTTTTCTCTATTTCTTTCTCTCTAATATAAATAAATAAACACTTTTTTTAAATTACCTTAAGTTATAGTTCCCAAAACTACCGGCCTAAACGAAATTCATAAAAGTAAATATTTTCCCCCAAAAGGTTCCCAACATTCCATTTCAACTGCAGTATAGAACCCTCAAGACATTTAATATTATAACACAGACTCATATTCCTTCGGTGAGGGGAACAGCAACAAGAAGGAAAATGAAACACTATAATTAAAAAGGTTTGATACTGGAGAACCTCCAGGAAACTCTGTGCAGACAGAAAGACACCAGTTACACCATCTTCAAATGAATGTTATTGGCTGTATCATCATGAAACTTATTTAACTTGATGTGCTACTTTCTCTGTTCCAGTGTAACCTGAAAACACACCCAAACAGCACTTACACTGCACTTCTACCAAACCTATCCACATTCATTTCCCTGCCAATGCTATTTGGAGAAGGAAAAAAACTTTTAAAGCCCAAACTGAGAATTCTTAAGCATAACCTAAGAAGTGAAATGTCTTGATTTGTCTTTCTGCAAAAACCTTCCCTTAGGAACACAAAAGAGAAGTAGGGGAAGCCTGGGAAGTCTCTGCACTTCACTGCATGGTGAGCCAACAGCCCAGCAGCTTTGGGGCAAAAGCCCACTTCCTTAGAAAAACCTGTATTTTCCTGTAGTTCTTACAAAGGGTGTTCAGATGTGATTCTTACCTTGTCTCCTCTGATAACACACTAAGTGAAGAGAAGGCAGGGGATATGGGGAGAAGAGGACAGAGCGCCAGGAGTAGGAAATGTGTGAAGAGGTCCAAGATAAACATTGAACACAAAGGTCAGTCCTTACCTAAAAAAAAACCTGGCTGGATTTTGGGAATTGAGAAACCTCCTGCCTCCTTGGAGTGGATGTGGTGTGCTGATGTGGGCGATCTGTGCACAAGTTTCTCTTCTGTTTTTGCTGGCCAGCAACCCTTCTTCCTTTCCTTTCATCCTTGCCAGAAGGATTTCTCAGTTTAAACTTTGGGGTGAAGAGATAACCCGCTGAAACATTTAAGTAAATGCTACATAATGCAAAATTAGCTTTAGAAGGTCCTGGGGCAAATCTGACATGGGTTTAGGGTATGATGCTCTCAAGGAGAACTCCTCTTTGAAGGAACAAACCAGGGTGCCTGAGTGGCTCAGTCAGTTAAGCAGCCAACTTCAGCTCAGGTCATGAGTTTAAGCCCTGAGTTGGGCTCCGTGCTGACAGCTCAGAGCCTGGAGCCTGTTTCTGATTCTGTATCTCCCCTCCCCCCCACCTCTCTCTCTCTGCCCCTCCCCCACTCGCATTCTCTCTCTCTCTCTCTCTCTCTCTCTCTCTCACTCTCACTCTCACTCTGTCTCTCTCAAAAAATCTCAAAAATAAAAACAAACATTAAAAAAAAATGAAGGAACAAACCAAATGTTGCTTATAAAAGGGCATTCCCAAGCCATACATTTCCCATCAAAGACCTGGAGCTCTGTTTGGCACCTGCCAGTCTGATCTGGCCTCCTGGTCACCAGGGGTGAGGAAAAGAAAGAAAAAGGAAAAAAAAAGAGGAATAACCCATGGAGAGCACTCAATTTCAGGTAGCATAATATACAGGCTTCTGTGTCTTGTGAGCTATTCTTTACAGAAGCTCTCCTAGAGACAGACACTATTAGTACCATTCATTGCACAGATGTAGAATCAAGGTAGAGCCACAGGGTAAATTACCTAAACTCACACGACCAAAAAGTTATTGGAATTAGAATGTCACTGGCTGGGGACGCCTGGATGGCTCAGTTGGTTGAGCATCAGACTTCAGCTCAGGTCATGATCTCACAGCTTGTGGGTTCGAGCCCTGCCGCGGGCTCTGTGCTGACAGCTCGGAGCCTGGAGCCTGCTTCAGATTCTGTGTCTCCTTCTCTCTCTCTGCCCCTAACCCACTCGCATTCTGTTTCTGTCTCTCTCAAAACTAAATAAACATTAAAAAAAAATGTCACTGGCTGTAAAATTCTGACTCTGAAAAAGAAAATTAACATTTTCTTTCTTTCTTTTTTCTTTTTTTCCTTCCTTCCTTTTTTTTTCTTCTTTTCTTTTCTTTTCCTTCCTGTCCACATTCCATCCCTGCAGGATTTTGGTCACATAACATCTCTCAGTATTCTCCAAACAGACCACACCCTTTCCAAACTCCAGGCCTTTTTCTTCCACCTGAATAGCCTTAAGAAGCCTATTTCAGAATCAGATGATTTTATCTCCTCCCCTGTAAGCCTCTACCACCTCTCCAGGTACAGCTGGTCAAAGGATCCTTAGACACCAGGAACTTGAAAAATGCTATTATAAGTAATCTATTTAACTATAAGCAATTCATTTAAATCTCAACTTCAAACTGCCAGTGGCTATCTTAATTCTTACTTGGCTATGTAACTCTGGTCACAGCATTCAGAAAGAGCTTTAAAAGAATCAAATAAAACTTCTAACAGATCAATCACATTTTGAAGTATCAAGGTCAAATACACCAATTATGAGGTGAGAGAGTGAAAATCTATAAATATATTATTTTTTAAGGGATGACAAATCATTTTTCTTTCTCTTCATAGCTTTCATAGGGGAGAAAAGTGAATTCAAATCATTTTTAAGAGTTTATGGTGAAGGCTGATTCACAAGATATGCACTAAAAACTCAGCTTTGGGGAACTTCTAGGGAATAAGTCATCATAGAAAAGTTTATACCCTTAAGCAAAACAACAACATTTAAGTTAACCATTAAGTGTGTAGTGTTCTAGGAACATGTTAAACACTTTTTCCATATTTTTCATAAGGTGTAAAGTCATCATCATGGACATTAATGACAATGCTATGTGGACTCCAGAGATGTGAGCATCAGCAGCCCCAGCCTATCATCCGTTTTTACACCTTTTTATGATTCTTTGCTCAGGTTTTCAATTGTACTTCATGTTGATGATGTCAGTAGTTGGCCTAAGTATCAACTCTCCATTTAAGTTGGCTGTGAACTTAAATGCCAGGTAAGAAAACTTGCTGAAACTGAGTAATAGAAGAATACACACAAGTTCCAAGTAAGTACCTTTCTCATAAATACGTGGACAGGAAAGGGTTACCTGCCAACAAGACAACTACATGGCTGTCATTAAGAATGGCCATGCCAAGTAGCACCATCACCCATCAATTACTTCTCACAGAAGCCAGAATCTCACAGACATGGATGGTAACTACAGACACAGAACTTCTTGCTTAGGTAATTCAACTGACCTGTGAAATAGGAGAATGTGTTGAGAGTCATTTTTCCAACTAACGACACTGCTAGTGATCATGCACCAGCTGGCAATGAGAAAGTAAGTTCCATTCTTGATGTCTCTAGCCACTTCTTGGTAAGACCTGAGAAAATTCAGTGTCACGAGGAATTTCTCCCTTGAAAAATGTGTTTCACTTTTTGTGCTGCTAAAGTGTTGTAAAAGATACAAGTATTTTTTTTAAGAGAATTCATCTTTGGTTTGATGTCATTTTTTATTTTTTCTACCATGTGTTCTACATTTTTTCAAATCTCCTGTACTGAACACTATTACTCTAATAACCACAAATATACAGTATTAAAAAAGGTGGTGGAAGTTGTTTGATGCTAATGGTTTGTCTGTCTTCCTTCTCATATAGCAGATGAGGCCAGGCTCTTGTGGTCAAATGTTAAAGAACTTTGGGTAAGTCTCTTGACAACTCTGAGCTTCAGTTTTTATATCCTTAAAATGGGAATACAGAATGGGAGAAGATATTTGCAAATGACATATCCAGTAAAGGGTAACAAAAATATACAAGGAACTTATAAAACTCAATACCCCAAAAAATGAATAACCTAATTAACAAATGAGCAGGGGGCACCTGGGTGACTGAGTCAAGTTAAGCATCCAATTCTTGGTTTCAGCTCACGTCATGATCTCAGTCATGAGACTGAGTTCCCAGTAAGCATGGAGGCTGCTTGAGATTCTCTCTCTCCATCTGTCTCTGCCCCTCCCCTGCTCACACACTCTCTCTCTCTCAAAATAAATAAACATTTTTTTTAAAATGGGCAGAAGATATGAACAGATATTTCTCCAAAGAAAACATCCAGATGGCCAACAGACACACGAAAAGATCTTCATTATCACTTACCATCAGGGAAAAATGCAAATCAAAACTCCAATAAGATATCATCGCTTACCTGTCAGAAAGGCTAAAATCAACATAAGAAACAACAGGTGTTAGCAAGGATGTAGAGAAAGGGAAACCCTCTTGCACTGTTGGTGGGAATTCAAACTGGTGCAGCCACTATGGAAAATAGTATGGAGGTTCCTCAAAAAGTTAAAAATAGAACAACTCTATGATCCAACAATCGCACTGCTAGGTATTTACTCAAAGGATACAAAAATACTGATTCAAAGGGATAGATGCACCCCAATGCTTATAGTAGCATTATCAACAATAGCCAAATTATGGAAAGAGCCCAAATGTCCATCAACTGATGAATGGATAAAGAGGTTGTAGTACACACACACACACACACACACACACACACACACACACACAAAGGAATATTACTCAGCCATCAAAAAGAAAGAAATCTTGGCACAAAAACAGACACTCAGATCAATGGAACAGAATAGAGAACCCAGAAATGGACCCACAAACATACAGCCAACTAATCTTTGACAAAGCAGGAAAGGATATCCAATGGAATAAAGACAGTCTCTTCAGCAAGCAGTGCTGGGAAAACTGGACAGCGACA